>NC_048598.1:159802821-160017821 GCF_003668045.3 Cricetulus griseus
CAGGGACCAGGCACTCACAGACTCCAGAATGAGATACTGTCTCTGGGTGAAGTCTTTTCATGAAAATTCCTGGCTGTACCTAGCTTGGCATCATCCACTACAGACTACTATTGAAGTTATAGTTCCAATGGTTGCCTTTTCCTTCAAGTCAATTTCTGGTTAGTTCTTACATGTTTTCTGAAACTCAAAAAGGCAACTGCTTCATTATTTCAGAGAAATTTTAACTTGGGGCTAGGCTACATCTAGTTCATGAGTCAAAGATGCAGAACCTTTTCTAATGACCAAAGACCCCTCCCTTTCAGCATGTCAGCTGGGATACTATGACATAGAGAGAGTCTGGGGGAAAGGGATACAGTAAACATCAGTTTCCAAGGATAGAGGGCACAAATCAAGTTGATTATGTTGTGATCTTGAGTCTGAATATTTATAGCTGTCTCTTTTGTAGCTGCACTCCTTAATCTTATTTTTAAACTCTTTCAATTGGGAATAATAATATCAAAGCTGCAAGGTTGATAAAAAAGTTAAATTAATGGAGTTTGTGGGACCAAATCACAGTGCTCTGCCACACATTAACTGTCATACAATAGTCCTATGGAAGGTCAGGTCTGAGCTTGAAGTACATTGCAATAAGAGCAATAACAACAAAATAAGATATTGAAAAACACTAAGTTGTTAATGATATTGAGTGAAGAGTTATCCCTTTGAGAAAAATGGCAGTTTATTACCTTAAGATACTGTTCTATGATAAATATAAGAAATGTTTACAAGAATCCTTGTCCCAATAATAATGACCTTAGAAAAATGGAGCCACTATGTTTCATTTGTTGAAACAGAACTGGACGTAAAAGGAGCTCTTCTGTATATTGAGATGAACTCAATAAAAATGAAATCCATGGGATTAAGAAAACATCCCTAAAAGGCCTCTGCCTGTGGCACATGCATTTACACAATGGAGAAAAGAAGAATGGGGAGCTCTATGATTGCTTTACATTACACACATGACAGTACAAAGAAATGGCTTTCACTTAAATGAGCAATATTTACTTGATTTTTCTCCCTGTCAATACCAGCTAAAAGGTCTGCTGGATGTATGAATTTTCTTAGCAAAGTAACACTGCATTATAAATGGTGTTAGTTCCTGACCACTGACTCATTCTTTAGCCCCTGCTGGCTTCAGTATCCACTACTCTACAGAATTGTATTCTTAAAAATCACCAGCAGTTCCCCGTCAGTCTCAATCTTCAGTAAGAGTCAGTCTTGCTGATCAATTCCTGGTAAAGCCCTCTAACGTTCTTCTTAGTACCCGGACACACTCTCATGTTTATGCTAACATATCATGTTTCTGTTTCCTGGATGGACCTATTCCCTGTGCTTCTGGCCTCCATCTTTCTGCTGTCTTCATCTGCCCTTCCTTGTTGAAGTCACTATCTGTCAGAGACTTCCACTATCATGTCTGTAACCCATAACTCCTTTTTTCTACCCTGGGCCTTTCTCCTGACATCCAGGCCTGATTCCCAGGTGTATGTAGAATGGATACTTCAAATATCAAGGTGGACCCTCATCATAGAATCATGATGTATCCAACACACCAGCTGATCATCACATCCTGGCTTTTGATTTGGTGATTTCTCAATTGTCTAGCTTTAATTGTAACCTTTGAATAGTAATTAGACTTTGCCACCCTGATCTTATTAGCTGCCAGACTTTTCTTTGTGTGAATTCCTCTGCTCATTCCCATTCTCACCATTCTCATGGAATGCTGGGATCTGATTCCTCTACTTTCAGAGAAGAAGTCAGATGCAGCTTTTCAGGTCTAATATTATTTCCCCAAATGTTTTAGGATTGGCACTAGGTAGATCATCTAAAACTTGGATTCCATCAGGTCACTGCCAGTGATTAACACATTTAAACAGTTCATCACTTGCTAATAACACTTAAGGACCACCACAACACTGGGCCCAGCTTTTCATTTTCATTCTCTCCTCACTACTCTTCTACGACACACCCATAGAAGCTTTACAAGTTTCTCTATGGTGACTTCAGCTGGAAAACACTGTCCTAAGTTTATTCTGTATCCCTGCTTTTTTTTTTTTTTTTTTTTTTTTTTTTTTTTAGACAATGTCTTTCCATGTAGCCGTGGCTGTCCTGAATATTGCTGACCTTGAATTCAGAGATCATCTTCCTTTGCCTCCCGAGGGCTAGGATTAAAGGAGTGTCTCACTGCTCCTGGCACTCCACCCTCATTATGGTTGCTCCTCTAAGTGTTCTTCACCACAACTTACACATCCTCATCCTATCCATCCCTCAATACTCAGTAACATTTTTCAATGATTCTGCTTTAAAATAACACTTTCTACCCACAATTCAATGTCTCCTTATTGTCTCTCCTATTTTTTCCTTCCCTATCTAATGTGTGTTTTTACTATTTCTGTATATTTTATGTATATGAGTGATTTGCCTGCAAAGATGTATGTCTCACATGGTCCTCTAGACTATAATCACCTTTACTCTTGACAGAAAATGGAACCAACTTACTGTATCCTGATTCTGGTGGGGGATGATACTGGTTTGACTGATGACTCTGGTTGTAGCACTTACCATGTCTGGAAGCTTTTGCTTTTTGCCACTTGGAAATGAACCCTCATATAAAAAAAAATCACATATTGTGAAAAGCCTAAGCCACAGTGAGACCATATGGGAAAAGAAAGGGAAAGGCAAAAGGCCACAGAGGCCTCAAACTTCTGAAGAAAGAAGCCATGTAAAAATGGTTCCTCCAAGCACAGTCACTCCAGTCTATGCTATGTAAACCAGACCAAACTACCAAGCTAAGCCATGCCCAAATTTGCCAGTATGAAACAGTCCCATTACTAAGTTTTGAAATAATTTTCTTTTTGTTGTTGGTTTTTTCTTTTTCTTTTTCTTCCTTTTTTTTTTTTTTTTTGGTTTTTCGAGACAGGGTTTCTCTGTATTGTTTTGGAGGATGTCCTGGAACTTGCTCTGTAGACCAGGCTGGCCTCGAACTCACAGAGAGACACCTGCCTCTGCCTCTCAAGTGCTGGGACTAAAGGCGTATGCCACCAACACCTGGATTGAAATAATTTTCTGGGCAGAAATAGAAGATTGAAACACATTTCACACCATCTTGAATATTCCGTGTTGAATACAAATGAAAAGAAAATAGCCAAAAGGAAATGGTATCATTACAAAACAATTGACTAACTTTATACAGGACAAACTGCCATGCTTGCAGTCTAAATGCCTTGAAGAAAACCCAACAGTGACTAGTTACTAACTCCCTTTTAGTTCTCTCTGTATTAAAATGTTAACCAATATAGAATAGATTAAGTATATTTAATGTTTTCTTGGTCAAAATCTGTTATAGAAAATACATTGATAGGTCAGTTACAAAAAAAGGATGGAAAAATGGCTCAGCAGGTAAAGACACTAGCCATCAAACCCTATGCCCTAAATTCAATCCCTCTCCCTCAGGCTCAACCTGGCAAAAAGAGAGAACCAACTTCTGACAGTTGTTCTGTGATCTCTACACAGACACACCTGTGACACACACATACACACACAAAATAAAATAGAAATTAATTTTAAAAAGAGAAAATTACAAAATATGTTGAAAATTATAAAACCAAACAAGCAAAAACCTTAGTTTAAAAACAATCATAAGTTTCCAAAAATGGATTCTGGCAATGTTTGTTATTAGTTTACTTAAATTATGATATTACCAAGTATTAACATTCTTAATAACCATGTGAAATGATGGTATAGTTATACTGGCCAGGCATCTGCAAATAATGTAAAAGGCCAATTGTAAAACTGTGACTAGTATAAGCTCCTTTTGCATTATTAAAATACATATGCAATACATCTGTGTATGTGAGGAGACCCACATATGTTCTTTCATTCAGAGCATTATAGAATATAATTCAAAAAGTGATTATACTTAAGGGGTAGCTTGTCAGTCATTTCTACTTTCTTCTCTGGAGAAGTTTATACACAAGCTTTCTTTCTCCCTCCGCATTCTATTTCCTTTTTTACATTCCCCACACATTTTAACTTTTTTTTTTTGACATCTTTTAACTCCCTATTTAGTTCTAAGTTCACTGTTTCTCTTTTTAGCTCCATTTTAATTGTTAGATTAACCCATCCACTATGCTCTATTTTCAAATGGCTGCAGTTTTCCTTTCTAAGAATCCCAGCTTGTTCTTTTTCAAATCTCCATTTCCACTTCAAGTCTGTATTGTTTGTAGTTATTCATTCTTCCTCATTGAATATAACTCTTCTTTCATTGCTTCAGTCATAATAAACATACCCTCTGTATTTCATACTTGCATCTCAAGCTTTTGTCTATGCTGGTCTCTGTGTGTATTTTGCCTATGGACCTGTTTTTTTTGTATAAACATGGAGTTTATACATTTCATTTCAAGCTTATCATCAGAGAATTGTTTTACCTTCACATAGTTCCAGAGAGAGAGAGAGAAAGAGAGAGAGAGAGAGAGAGAGAGAGAGAGAGAGAGAGAGAGAGAGAGAGAGAGAGGAGAGGGGGGAAATTGTGAAAGTATTTTTGAATGTGCTTAACTTATCTGCTTTTATTTTTTTAGTGCTAACATTTTGTTGATAATTTTATACATGCATATGTTTTCATTAAATCCTTCCTTCCCTCCCTCGCTAATTCATTTCCTTATCCCTCCAATTTTTCCTTCCCCACTTAATGTGTGTTTTTTTTTACTATTTCTGAATATTTTATTTTATATGTATGAGTGATTTGCTGTATGTCCATCTAGTGTGCTTGCTTCCTCTGAAAGTCAGAAGAAAGTTTTGGATCCTCTGGATCTGGAGTTACAAATGGCTGTGAACCATTATGTGGGTCCTGGGAACCAAACCTAAGTCCTTTACAAAATAAGAAGGGATTTTAACTACTGAGCCATCTCTCCAGTTCCTGCACTTTTATTTAAATCCACTATATCCTCTTAGTGTTACCAATATATGCAGGTGTATAGGACTATCTGCTGTGGCATGGGTGTAGGACTATCTACTGGGGCACAAATGTAGGAATATCTACTAGGTAGCCTCTCAAAGGCCATATCACTGAAGAAAACAGATTCTCCCTCCCCATAAACCATAAAAACTGCCCATAGCTCCTCAGTTAGGGCAGTGACCTCATTAACTCCTTTCTGCCTGTGCTGGTACTATGCTGGCTTGATCTTGTCCAGATCTTGTGCAGGTCTTGTGCATGCAGTCACAGCTGCTAGTTTCATGTGTGCAATGACCTTGTCATATCCCACAGTGTCTTGGTTTTTGTTTTATCATCGTCCTGTAACTCCAGCTCTTATCATCTCTCTGTTCCCTCTTTCACAATATTCCCTAAACTGGGGGGGGGGTTGAGTGGAATACAAATGTTCTGTTTAAAGCTTAGCATTCTGTTGTCTCTTGTTGTCTCCATACTGGCCAGCTGTGGATTTGTATTAACCACTGTCTACTGAAAGAAGATGCTTCTCTGATGAGAGCTGGGTGATGAGCTAATCCATGAGTATGGATGTAAGAACTTAGGGACACTTTATTACTCTTTCCTTTTAGTAGAATAATAGCATTAGGTTTTCCCCTAGCCAGCCTCTTTCCAGGTACCTGAGGAATTTCTCTGGAGTAAGCCATGAGATATGCATTGGATATAAATTCACATTCTTCACCTTTTTCTTCTGAGAAGACTTATTATTACTGCCATTGTGTCTTAGAACATAGCAAACTACTTAGTAGTTTCTCAAACGTTTCCCTATAACATGGGTAAGACTTGCCAGTTGGCTTTATACTAAAGACCAGGCCTTTTGGATCTAGGCCTGGCTTCTTCTGTCCAATTCCCCACCGAACTCACACAGCGTCTGCCCTAGGTGTAGAAGCTGCATCCACCTTGATAATGGCTCAAACTGTGATGATATCATAATCTGAGCTAAGTGCTTATCTACATATCTTTTCTATATATGCAAGTTCATATTTGCATTTTATTGATTATTTTTACTTGTTTATAGAATGGGGATTTTCATATTAATTCAGTCTACTATATTGATTGATGGAACCTTTGTGTTTTCATTAATGCTGTTTTATGTTGCTTTTGTAACTAATGGAGCAACCTTCACTTATTAAAAATGGGCTCTGTTAAATTGAGAATGTCAGCTTCAAATCTATGGATTGTTCAACTGAATAACTGCATTTTTATTTTAGAAGTTGAAATGGAGCAGGAGCTAATTAAAGAAATTGTCTCAAATCTTGACAACAATTTAGGATAATTAATTAATTGTTGTGTATCTGGGAGTATAAGCAGATCTTTGTAGGGGAAGAAACAACTCAGAGAGCAGTTGGAAACAGTGAAAGCATCCAGAAGTAAGAACTCCAAGTACTGTTTACTCCCAAGAAAGGCAGGAAATTCTAGAAGATACTGTCAGTGCCAGTGTGACTGCTAATAAGAGGGGCACTAGTGACCACTTTATTAGTTGCTTATAATCTTTAATAGTTTAGCAATATTTTACAGAGGAATCAGCACAGCTTAAGTACAGTACTAAGACAGGATTTTCAGCCCAAAGCCCCACACATCTGCATCCGAATCTCCTAAGGTGCTTACTTGAAGCTCTACCTCAAATAATCTCTATTAATGCTGCTTCTTCACATCCAAGTATGAGATTAAGGGGATAGCTGTGGGAAAACAAACATGACATATCAAAAGGAACTGAATTTCCATTTTGAGACAAGGCAGAATGAAAACCAAAAACACCCTATACAAATCAAATGATAGCTATTGAATTCTTTGTTTCTTAAGATGGGCAGGGACTAGAAAGAGGCCATTGGAAGGGATTCATTAATGGAAGAGTATACTGGACTACAGGCAAAACTAAGGTAGAGAAGGCTTAATTAGAGAGGGGGTGCAGGAGGATGGGGAGACCAGAAGGTTGAGAGGGGAACCTAAGGGAGGGTATATTAAAAAATCCATATGGAAACCTACAGTCTCTAAACCCAACTGAAAACATAACTGGGGAGATAGAATCCATATGATAAGAAAGAAAAAGGAAATGTTGCAGTTGAAGGATTAGGCAGGGATGGAACAGGAGTTAGGAGAGAAAGGGAGACTAATAGGTGGTTACCCAAAACTAAATAGTATATGTAAAAACCTTAGAAACCAAATAGTTGGGAAAACAATTTTAAAATGTATTTTTTAAAAATAAAGAGTTTGAACTGATGTAGCCTGTGTAGGTGGACATAGCTATTCCCAGAAGACATGAGTTATTAAATGGAATTCTCAGCACCAGGCATGGGATACCACCCTTCAAGGTATTGGTCAGAGAGACTCCGGGCATCTCCAAGACAACACAGGCTATTACAATTTCCCTTGGTCACCCCTGGTCAGACCCAAGTGCTGAAGACCAAGAACTTCAGCTGTAAGACATAGAGAAATTAATCTCAAAATGGCTCAGAAGCTGCTGAGCTTTAGTAGTGTTCAAAGTTTTTGTGAAGGTTTCCAGGGGAGGAAAGACACAAATAATCTTATCCAGAAGACACCACAGGACCAACCTGCAGGCTTGATGCTCCCTCTGCTTTATAGTTTATTAATAGTTTAGCAATATTTCGCCAATAGTGGCAAGACTGATTATGACTAAATTTAAGGTCTTTTTTACAGGAGTGAATTCGATTCCCAACACTTTAAACCTGGTAAAAAGCCAGTAGCTAGGAAGGCCATAGACAACAGTGTAGAGCCTGCTATTTTTATTTTTCTAAATGGTCATAAAGTCACACTGCCTTCCAAATATTTCTTCATACTCATATCCTGGGGCTTCTCTCAACTTTTGTCAGGGAGGCTTTATTTGCAGTAGGCATTATTCAACTCAAATTCTATAGCTAGTCAAAGTGCTAAGAAGAGACTTAGGGTGCTCAACCCAAGATGGGCAATGTTATCAGCCCTCCATATGATGTTGCACTTGCAAAGTCTCAGGAGGTGTGGTTACCTGCACAAGATCAGGTTAATCAAAATTCTGTCACAGATGAGGAAGAAGCTGTGGATGTCCACCCATTGCTGAGGATGGCTGCCAAGGGAGGGACACTCAGTCATCCTTCTTCAAGAGTGTGGTCATTTTAAGTGGCCCAAGCTCCAGTGAATGGCCTGACATCCATGCACACATGGGTAGCACTAATTTGACTTACTGGGTCACTTGAAAAAAAAAGACATGAAATTGGGAATGGGATATATGTTTTGAGAATGGTGAGAACTGCAGTGTAGATGGGGGATAGGTACTAGCATATTGCATTGTATCTGTGTATCCAATTCTTAAAGAATAATTTAAAAATAAATAAAATAATATTAAAAATCTCACTGAGCACTGATGCTAAGTGACTTCCCATCAACAAGTACATGCTTAGGAAAATTACATCTGTCCTATCTACTTTCCCCCCAGTCACTTTACATTTTTGTTTTGTTTTGTTTTGTTTTGTTTCGAGACAGGGTTTCTCTGTGTGGCTTTGGAGCCTATCCTGGCACTCGCTCTGGAGACCAGGCTGGATTTGAACTCACAGAGATCCACCTGTCTCTGCCTCCCGAGTGCTGGGATTAAAGGCATGCACCACCAACGCCCGGCTGACACTTTACATTTTATCAAGATTATTTATCATCACTTTTCAACTACTGGGTTCAAGGACACCTTAGAAGAACTACTTCCTATGTACATGTTCAAGATTTCATATTGTCCCATCTGGTTACTCTTTCTCTCTCTGTATTACTCTACTTTGTGTAACTGATGTAGAGTTGATAATCCTTTTTTCTGACCAGAATTGTTTTGAATTTTAAAAGTTTCAGATGCACATGCTGGGAGTGGGGAGAGATCTTAGGGAGGAATCTTCCATCAAAATATGAAATTCATTTATGTTTCATATACACCTAACACATATAGCTTAAAGGCAATTTGATATAACATTTTAAATAATTTGTACATGAAAGGAAGTAGTCTCATGGTGTGAAGTTTCTCCATTAATGGCATCCTGTCAAATCTCAAAGCTTGTTCACATTTATTGATTCCTTGTTGATTCACATGGTTCTGAAACCATGAGGTCAAGGACTTCATCACCTGCTTTATCCCAGGCGCCTACAAGACTATGTGGCACAGCAAACATTGTCTAGATAACTGAAAGCATGCAAAGAAAGCCTCTCTTCCCTCAGGCTTACTACATGTTATGGATGAATCCTACAAAGAACAGGTGGGAGAACCTGAGGGATCAGAAGAGATGAAGCCTTATGAGTAACTGGCTTTGGGAGTTTGATGAGGAAAAGAACCTCATTGCAAAGAGAAGAAGAACATTAGAATTTCTTGTGACAGAATTATACCGGTCTTCTTGCTGCTGCATGGCACACATGCTCATGAAGTTACAGAGACCACAGAAGCAGGGTCATTAAGGGATGGTGATAACTATTTCCTGTCAGAGGGATGGTCATCTAAATTAGGTGTTATATTGCTGACCTTCATAAAGACCTGAAGATCTACCATTTCTGAAGACTTGTTTTGGAAGAATGATAGTCAAAGAAAATAAAGCTATTTCATGAAAGACTTACGAATCTGTAGAATATGGAAACATTAAGATTTAAGTTTTGTCAATAATTCTATTGTTGTAAGATAAGAAGGGAAGATCATTAACAAGTGACTAGATGTTTAAAAATGGACTAGGATCCCCTTTCCTTGGTGGAAACTAGCACACTGGGAATGATCAGTATCTGGCAGAAACAACACAATCTTAAGGAAATGAGAAAGAAAGTGCTTGGCAGCCTTGCCCATGGAGCAAAAATGTAAAGTCAGACAAAATTAAGTACAAAAGAGAACAGTAGGCATTATTTGGAAAAAGAACCACAATAGAGAAGAGTTCAGTTAATCTTAGGGAGAATTCAAAGGAAGAAAAGTTAAGTTTAGAATTTAGGTCCCCCCTAACCAAGCTCTCTGAATGTGGGTGCCAGCTAGGAGTCCAGGAGAGTCTATGGGACTTCTAACAGTGGAGCCAGTGTTTATCTCTAGAGCACAAATGGACTTTGGGAGCCCATTCCCTATGGAGGGATACTATTGCAGCCCAGATACAGCAAGGAGGGCCTAGGCCCTCCCCCAAATGATATGATGGACTTTGATGGTCCCCTGTGGAGGGCCTCACTATCCCTGGGGAGGAGGTGGGGGTAGGTTGGGGGGTTTGGGGGGAACATGGGATGATGGTAGGGAGAGGGAATGGGGGGTATGTAAATATGAGTGCCTCTAAAATAAAAAGAAAGAAAAAGAAAAAAAAAAAGAATTTAGATCCCCAAACTACACATGATAGTATAAGTTCTGGCATAAAGAATACATGGGAATTCTTAGTTATTATTAGGGCTTTGTAAGATTATTTGGTACTGATCATATGCTTAACTGTGGGAAAGAAAAGAGGACAGGAAGAAGGGAGAGAAGGAAAGAAGAAGAAGAGTTTAGTTGTTTTTCAAATCACTAAATAGAATTACCACAAAAGCTACCAATTCTACTCTTAAGTATTTATTCCAAAGAATTGTAAACAGAAACTTAAGCACCTGAAGATGCATGCCAAAAGCAGAACCACTCCCAACATTTAAAAGTGCAAACAAGCCACAGTGTCCAACAACAGATGGCTCTATTCATGATACAGATGTGGAATAAAATATCATTTATCTGTAAATAGGGATAAAGTACTGATATACCAACAGAGACAAATCTCAGAAGGATGCTAAGTGAAAGAAATCAGTCATAGAAGCCATATATTATACCATCTCATTTATATGAAATACTCAGAATAGGGAAATCTATACTGAAAGAAAGCTGACTTGCTGTTTCCTAGGCTTGATAGAGGAGCAGATGGGAAATAATTTCCTATCAGGCATAGTGTTTTCTTTGTGGGTGATGAGAACATTTTGGAACTGAGTAATAATAGTGGTTGCACAACATTTTAATATGTTAAATGACAAAGAAACTGTTCACCATAAAGTGACTAATCTTGTTACATGAAGTCCCTCTCAATAGTGAAAACAAATACAGGCTAAAACAATTTTATATGTAAATTTTAAAGGTTAGGGAGAATGGAGGAGGGGAAGGGAAAGGAGATGAAGGAGGCTGTGGTTCATGATGGAAAGGGCTATATGAGCAGCTCAGATCTCAATGTAGGGGATAACATGATGCCAACAGTGGAAAGAAACACAGAAAGACAGAATTACCAAAGAAGATAGTCACAAAACAAAAGACAGACCATTATGAACCAGTTTCTAATTGTAGGTGCAAATCAGAGAGGCAAAAGATGAATTCCACAGATGTCATAACAGTGGGGACCTGAAGAATAGCAAGGCAGATAGATCTTTGTCTCCTCAAGCTCCCGCCTGAGAAAGTCATGACTTTCTGAGGAAGGACTGGGCCAAAACAGAAGCACATTTAAGTGTCAGAAGCTCCCAGCAAAAAGAGGAACCCGTTTTCAAAACTGAAATCACACAAGCTTTACAATCATTTCAACTCTCCCTTCCTGAATGACCACAAATGGAGGGCTAATATTTGTGTATGGGGGGAGGGAGGCACAGACAGATGTGGGACATGTCTCAAAATGCACTGCAAGAAATTGAGGGTGGGGGATGGGTAAGCAGGAGAGTTGTCCTCAAGGACAATATTGCCCAGTGTGAGAATGCTAGGATAGAAAGCCTTAGCTTTATCTACCCACTAATGAAGATCCATGGATGTTTTGAAGTATTTAGCAACATGAGCTTTGCTTCAAGAAAACTTATCTGGCAGATACATGTAAGATGATTGATTAGAAGTGGGGTAGGATCATGGACCAGAGAAAGCAGTTAGACCTGATTTTAATGTCTAGGCAAGAGGATATTAGAGCCTGAACTGAGATAATGACTGTGAGGTCCAGCAGAAAGGACAGGTAAAACAAATTATTAGAAAAATAAGTGCACAGACAAAGAGAATATTATAAAACTGATTGGGACCAGACAGTGAGTGTGTCATAATTTAAAAGAGAGTGTACCAGAAGTGATTGTGTAGAAGCTGGACATGGCATAGATGTGGATTCCATTTTGCACAAATTAAATTTGAAATGCTGGAGGAATGACCAAGGGAGATGCTTGGTAGATAGAAATGAAGCTCAAGACAGGCCATTTAAAGTTCAGGAGACCTCCCAAACTCTGTGAGCAATGAAATGCAACTGAAATTTGTTAGACACATAGGCTAGGATTAAAAGGAGCCAACCAGAGGGGAACACAGAACTGCCTGCCCACTAGTAGTGTCAAATTAACCTTAATTCCCTTGTGGCAAGGTATCTAGACTATAAATCAAGCAAATCTGTTTTAGATATGGCATTTCTTGTTTTCTGCTGTTCACTTGAAAGTATTCCATGATATCTTTAACTAAAATGGAAACATGCTGACTCCAAAGGCATTTACTGCTCATCGAGTAATCATCCCTGAATCATGGTGAAGAAATGCTAACCCTGTAACATAAAATATCCAGTGCCTCAAAGGAACAGCTTATTTACCCCACTGAGCCATTGGAAAGAACATGTGATACAATTACAACAAAATATTTTGTTTGTTTAAAGTGCTGTCCCATAGGTGAGAATTTTAACTAAAACTGGCAAGTAAATTCTTAAGAAATTATAGCAAGAGTAAGAAGTAACTGCTCATAGATGATGTTTATTACAAAATTGAAAATCATGGAAGTCTGTAAGTCTCTAAGTACAGCTTCCTGTGTGATAAACATAGAATTAAATCTCTTACTGAAACAGATCCATAGCTGACCACACATGTCTCTATATTCTAATCCTTATCAGAGGATTTATTATTAAAGGAAATGCCTTTTAATGTTTTAAAGCACCTTAAGTTTCCATTTGAAGAATTTATCATTACAAATCCAGGGGCAAACATCAGTTTTGGACCCTTAGGCAAATGTCAGAGTCTGTGTTCTGACCCAAATACTTCACTATACTTACTAACAACAAATGAATGGGAAGCCAACTTGTGACTGTTGAAGACATTGAAAATAAAGTATTTAAAAGTGCCCTAAAATGGCATGTTCTCTCCAGCAAAAAAAAAAGTCTCCCTACATAATTATCTAGATATCTCACTCTAATAGTACTTACAAAATAGTTACCTATGGATATATGTATTTTACAATTTCATATAACTAGCACTCAGAATGCAGAATCGGAAATTGAATGTGAAGAATGGAAGGATGGATGGATGCATGGACAGATGGACAGATGAACAGATGGATGGAAAGACAGAAAATCCTTTCCTTAGTTTAGATATAACTATCATCTAGGGAGTGTAATATATGACACAGGCTGTATAAACACTTTCTCATCTTCTTTCTTAAGATAATCCTGGTTTCTGGTGTCAATATACCTGTAAAAATTGTTTTCCACCGGTTGGTGGTGGTGTACACCTTTAGTCCCAGCACTTGGGAGGCAGAGGCAGGAGGATCTCTGTGAGTTCGAGACCAGCCTGTCTACAAGAGCTAGTTGCAGGACAGCCTCCAAAGCCACAGAGAAACCCTGCCTAGGAAAAAAATGTTTTCTTAGACTAGCTTGTTCCCCAGGGTGGCTAATGTGATAAAACCAGGCATGAATGCACCTTTGGGAACTGAGAAGATGCTTATTTCATTATACAACCCCAGACTTCCTCCTCAAATTCAAGAGTAGCCGGTGGACCTCAGTGGCTTATAAACTAGCAAACAAACCTTAGATTCCCTTGGGGCCAAAAATCACGCTCTCAGGATGGTAGGTCTGGAAGGCAGGCAGCTCTGAGTGTACTCAGCAGAAGAAGTCAAGATGGATTTCCTGCTACACAGTTAAATTTATTCAACAAAACATATTTAATGTCCTGTTTTCCTTCTTTGTTGTCACACTATGTTATTTTAATTTTAACATGCTGCTTATGGCAGTGCTCTAATGTTGACAATTTCTTCAAAACTTCACAGACACCAGGGCACAGAAGGTACCAGCATATCCTCTCATAGTTTAGGGCCCTGTGACCATCTGAGAGAGCACAGAAGGGTACCAGCATGTCCTGTCATAGTCTAGGGCCTTGCGACCATCTGAGATGCTTCACAAATATTTTTAGTTCCTATTTTTTTCAGTAAATGCTAATGGGATGGTAATTGTTTCCATAGATTTCCAATAAGAAGTGAGGTGCTTTGACAGCTGTCGGCGAAGTGTCAAATACACTGTGGCAAGGAAAGGTGAGGGGATTTAAAAGCTCTTATTAAGTCTGTAGGCTTCATTTGGCCTATTGATATACAAAGCTGCTAAAAATAAACATCAAATGAGGAGGTAGTGTTTGTGCTTTCTCATAACAGCTCGGAATCCTAGTACTTCTTGTCACAGTTGACCCAACTTTCTTTCAATTGTCCTTAGAAATGGTTCCCCTTCCAAAATTAGTTCTGCCCTGAACATTGCATCAATTTCAGTTTCATCTTAAATCACCCATCCTTTTCAATATCCTGCTTAAAGGGATCCAGTTATTGTCATGTAAGAAGACACTGACTTGGTACACTTGAAAGACAACTAATTATGATTGTCAACTTTAGTAGATCTTGAATCAACTA
The DNA here is from genome assembly GCF_003668045.3 of Cricetulus griseus. Classification (NCBI taxonomy): domain Eukaryota; kingdom Metazoa; phylum Chordata; class Mammalia; order Rodentia; family Cricetidae; genus Cricetulus; species Cricetulus griseus. The sequence goes on from NC_048598.1 coordinate 159,817,440, forward strand.
AAAAACATATACTGATGGGTAATCCTGTGAGGGATTTTCTTCATCAGATTATTTAAATCAAGAAGATGTTTGAATCAAAAAGAACATGCCCACTTCTAGTGACAGTAAATGTAAAAGGAAACAGAATGAACCTCTGCTTTTTTGCACAATTGCCTTCACTTTTGCTGACAATTCCATCTATCCTACTGCTACAATATTCATTCACTAATATTATGGGCTAGCACAAACTAAAGACCAGCAGCTCCCTAGGAATCCTACAATCCTTCAATGTCAGATGTGATCTGCTGAGATATCTTGCCTCACAGATTAAGCAACACCTGATTATTGGCCTATCTAATACAATACAGTCTTTTTTATTTTTTTAACATAGGGAACAAACCATGCAAGACAACTTAATACATTCTGTACATCCCATATCTATCTATCTATCTATCTATCTATCTATCTATCTATCTATCTATCTATAATCTATCTGTACCTGATACTAATACAATAGAAAACTGTACTTCCATAATTGAAGCTTGATGTACTCTATCAGAATGCGTTTGTAGACTAGGATGTATGTAAAGGTTATTATTTCTAGTGTTGAAAATGAAAGAGCCATATTATAAGCTGCCTACCTCAGGACAGGCTCTGAGACCTGATGGTGGCCTCCAGTAGATGCTTGTGAAAAGCCAGGATCCTTAATTATTGGCCCCCCAAAAAAGTCTTCTTTAACAATGCTAACGAGCTTCTAAATCTCATTATCCCACAAACTTCCTGATTACATCACTGTGCAGCCAAAATACAGAAGATAACCTTGTAAGATATTAAGAAGGTGATGCAACTAAGTCAGCCATGATCACTAACCCACAATCTTGTCAGCTAACTATCGTCCATCCTGTCCTGTCCTGCCCTGCCCTGTCCCGTCCCGTCCTGTCCTGTCCTGTCCTGTCCTGTCCTGTCCTATCCTATTGTCCACCTACCCTAGGGCTACAGCATTCCCCATTAATATACTTGTTTTAGGCCAGTCAGTTTCTCTAGGGTATTTGGTTATTCCTCATGGTATTCAATGCACTGCCTGTAGCTTCCAAATGACCTGGGGCCATTCATTGCACAGCACTGGTTTTTCTCACTGATCTCTTCACTGTTGTTTTGCTGAATCCTGGGAGCTTTAGTCCACTGTACTGAAGCACTGACACAGGTCACTCCTTTTAAGCATAACTGCTCCCCACACAACATTCTGCACTTCACATACATCCTTGTAGACTTTTTCTTTGGTTGGGATCTATTTTTCTAGATAACTGGTCCTTATGATAGTTAACTTTTAGTGTCAAATTGATGGGATTTCAAATCAAGCTTTCCGGGTGTGTCTGTAAGAATACATCTTGAGAGATGTAACAGAGGTAGGAAGGCCTTTTGTGGAATATTTTTTTGTTTACTTTGAATATGTATCTTTGCCAAGGCACCTCCTGGTTTGTTTAATAAAAAGCCAAATGGCCATTAGCTTGGCAAGAGGTATAGGATGGCCAGAGGATGTTGGGCAGAAGAGAGGTGGAGTCGCCAGCTAGATGGAGAGGAAGCAGCAGGGGGAGTATAGAATAAAGGTAATTGAGCCATGTAAAAGTATGTAGATTAAAAGATATGGGTTAATTTAAGTTGTAAGGGCTAGTTATTTACAAGCCTAAGTCATGGCTGAGCTTTTATAATTCATAAGACGTCTTTGTGTTGTGATTTGATTGCTAGCAGGAGGGACAGAAAAATCCACCTACAAGGACCCACTTTGTCTGTGAGGGGCCACTGCCCTACAGTGTGAGGTTCTGGATTGAATCAGAGGAAAAGAAGACTAACCGAGGGCTACCAGCGCTCTTCTCAGGCCACACCCCCATTGGCACAGCTAGAGCTGCCTCAGCTACAACTCTCCCACATGACCAACTGTGCTCTCAAACTGAGAGCCATATCAATCCTTCTTGCTGAAATTGCTTTTTTCATAGCAACAAGAAAAGTAACTGACAAAGTCATTAACCACTGCAATTCTGTAGTCTCATGAAGATTCACTCAAAAGTGGCTTATCATTACTCAAGCACAATCCTCGAGTGGGTTTCCTGGCCAACATTATTTGCCACAGAAAATTCTTCTTTTCCTATCTTTTGTGAATTTTATTTATATGTGTGTTTTGCCCACATGTATGCCCACCACCATGTGCATGCAGCGCCCATAAAGGCCAGAAGAGATTGTTGGATTTCCTAGGACTGGACTTACAGACAGTTGTGAGCCACCATGTTGGTGCTGAATATCTTAGCCAATAAGCAATCATTCTAGCCCCAAGCCTGGCTTTCTAGAAATATTGTACCACCCTGGCATCAGTGCCCTATTCTAATACATTTTAAGTCACCTTTGATTTAACCATCAACTCTATAGGGTTTATGGGTTACATGAACCAGAATTTGAGATTATCCTTTAGATATTATATTTTCCTGTCTTGCTTATTTGAATTTTTCCTCTATCTATATATCTCAAAATGAAACTAAAGCCTACCCATCATTTCTAAGAGTAGAGCAAATTCAGTATTAACTGTTTAATTATTTATTTAATTTTACACAATGATCTCTATTTTTATCAATTTTCTTACAGATGTCACAACTTTATTCTTCTTGATAGCTGAATCTATCCCTCTATCCATCAATTTCTTTGTTTTTCTTTTTTAAGTTAAATTTACTTTAATTTTTGGGCTTATAATTTAATTACAAGATTTCTTTCTTCCATTTCCTCTCTCTAACCCCTACCATATGTCCCTCTCTGCCTTCTTTCAAATTCATGTTTTTTATACTATTTTAATGCACTCATATATGTAAATGTATATATTCATATATATTCTGTGTAAATTTACACATTCATAAATATAACCTATTCTGTTCTATAATGTCATATATATGTGTATATATATATGTGTGTGTGTGTGTGTTTACAAGGCTGACATTAACTTTTGAAATTAAATATCTTTGTATTTCTTTGATAATACCCCAGTTAATAATGATATATTATCAATATGTATAAATGTGTGTGTACATTTGGTTTCAATCTGTTATAAGCCTTGATAAGTATTTCATGTCTATGTTTACTGAACTGTTGCTGTGTGATTTTTATTACTCATAGTGTCTTTGGAAAGTTTTGGTACTAAGTATTTACCTTATCAAATATGTTAAGAAGTATTTCACAATTTCTATTTTAGTTGTCCATATACCCATCTCCTGGAGATAAACATTTTACTTTAAAGTCCCCAAATCTCAGTGAGTAGTTCATTTATATTTTAAGTTAGACCAATATACAGAATCAGTTGCCTTGTAGAAATGTTTTAGAAATGTGAATTATGAAAGGCAACAGAGAATAAATAAGTTCAGATTATCATCAGAAACAGAATAGTATGATCAGACATTGAAACTGATGTTTTCAAAGAGATCTCTGTAAAAGAAAGAACATTGGTTATATAATGACTAGATTTCAAAATAAAATGTGGAATATGTTCAAAATCATACTGAATTGTAACAATGTAGAAAAGATAGTGCTATAATCACTCTTAGGAGGGAGTAATTTAAAGCTTTTAAAACCAACACCCAAATTATTAATGCTCTTAGTTGATTTTACAATTTCTAAAAAATATTTCAGTGTAACTACATTTGTTAAATATGTGTACTGGGAAAAATAAGCATTTTAATGTGTTAATAACAACCTGCAGGTTGCTGAATAAGAAAAAATAAGCCTAAGTTATTTCAAGTTGGATAATTTCACTTAGAATTCTCACACCTTCCTAACAGTTCCAAATTTTTCTTACACTATTATCACACATATTAGCCAGTGAAAGTTTCCATTGCAAAGTGTAACTGTAAACTATCCTCTAATATTTATAGCTCTCTCATCTTCATTGTTAAGAGACTATCCTAACTATGCTGGTATGTGGTAAATTCAGTATAAGGGAGAACTGGTCTTTGAATGGACCACCTCAAAGTGTCCTTATGAAAAGTAAGGTGACAACATGAACCATCACACGGCATAGTGAACTGTTCATTAGACTATTAACTTGTCTGACCCAGTTTGTCAAGATTCTGCATTACAAGTGTCAACTTCTATCCACATAGCTTCTTTTCACTTGGTTTTGGTGGACTGAGAAGAAATTGCCTTTTTAAAACAAAGAAACTCAGAGCATCTAGCAAAGAAAACTCAGAATCTCTGGGGAGAGGTGGGGATGAACTACTAGGGTGAATGAATCGCCTTTAAGGTGATTAAGCAGTATGAGAGGTAGTGAGAATGTTTGTCCTTTGTTCTAGCATGCTCCTTGTTTCATACTGGGGCACTTGTCACTTTTCACTCTGATGCCAGAGCATAAACCTAATCCAAGATAAGTTGCTTAGCCCATTGAAAATCACTTCTGTTTGGCAAAAAGTTAGTTAATATTTTATAATTAAGGAATAGAAACTATTAGTTATTGTTACATATGATCCATTCATTGTTATTTCAACCAGAAATAACCACAGAACACTAAGAGATCAAAGTAGAAATATAGCTTTTTTATCAGCAAAAATCATAAGACATATTTAGTGGTAGAAAGATTTATAGATAATAGCAAAAAGGATATTTTAAAATGATCTTACTTCCTTTTACTCATGTAGCTCCATTAGCAAAGACAATTATGAGTTGTCTTGCAATCCTGTAATACCTCAACACCCTACTAGTCACACTAAAAAGACAGAAACTGATGAGTTGTTACGGGAAGAATGTTTTGGGAAACAAAAGGTAATCATGATTACATCTCAGACTCAAAAACAGGTAAAATCTTCATGACTTAGTACTTGTGTGACCAAGCCTTGATGGAGCTTTCCTTTTGTAATTAAAATTACCAACATGACCACAAGTTACAAAGCACGTTAAAACAAATACGAAAAGGCTGCAAAAGTACAAGTTTTTTTTTTTGTAAGTTTCACTTTTATATTAATGGAGACATTCTTATTGCCAATAATTTCTGGAAAGAGTAAATGGCTGTTAGAAATGTGCAGCACAAAAAGAATAGAATATATACAGAATTTGTTTGACTAAATAAATATGATTGGATAAATGTGAATAAAATAGGAATCAAAGACAATACCTACATTTTAACATTATGGTGCTTCCCAGTGTAATCAGAAACCTAGGCAATGAACTGGTTAGAAATGCAGAATTAAAGCTCATGGTAAAGGTAAATGTTTGAAATAAGGAATAAAAGAATTATACAATTGGGGCAGGCCAATCTCTGAGACTTTTTAGAACAAAAAAAGAAGCTGAGGTGCAATCCTACTGGGAGGCACTGAAGTAAACTACAAAGACAAAATAAAAAACAAAAAAACAGGGAATTCAAGAGTAGTCTCCCAAGAGAACATTTCCTCAGCTGGCCACTGTGCATCCATAGCATCCAGCACGCTATAGGGACACAGAAGCTAGATACGTGTTAAATAAATGAACAAACAAATCCAAAACAGTTCGTGTTAAAACCCAAGATGTAGACAGCTTCAAGTAAAAGAACCATGTGCCAGTTGAGGCTGTTTATCGGGGCTGGCTACCATAAAGCCATTAAAGCCCTAGTAAGAAATAGCTTCTTTCTAGGAGGGGCAGAATGGAGACTGGAATACATTAAAAAGTAAATGGATAATGAAGCAGCACAGATACTAAGATTTCTAACTAAAAAAAATCAGTCAGACAAGAGCAGAAATCATCAATAGTTACAACAGAGGAGGAAACATTATGGAAAACTTTCTTTTTTTTTTTTTGTAAATTAGGAGAGATGCATGCAGATTTATATGTTGGGACAGAAGCCAAGGGAAGGAAGAACTGAAGAGATACAAACTGTGTGGTGACATAGTTTGGTCCCTCGAAGATGAAGAATATAGAATTTAAAGCAAAGATGGAGGAGAAAGGGAGCAAGCTCTCTTTCTGCAGAGCAATTATATGTGAAAAGAGAAGAAAGAAAAGAGTACAAAACAGCTTCCACTTTTGGCATAAAGAGGGAAACTTTAGGGGCGTTCTGACTCAAATTCTGTAGGGAAGAAGACATGATGCCTCTTCTTAGAAGGGTTGCAGACAAGACAGGAAATGTCGGGATTTGGGGAAAACTGTGCAACCAGATTCAGGAGTTTAACATGGATATGTGGAAAGGACTTTTGCTGAAGGGGAGGTGATAACTTTCAGTTGATTACAGCAATCTGCTCAGTGGTTGGGTTTTCTCCAGTGGCATTCAAAGATCTTAATATAGAAACCAGAGGGTGAATGATAGGCTTAACTCAAGACTAGAAGTTGGCAGAAAGAATAGATCAGAACCAAGGAGTTGAGTGAGAGTGCTAGAATCCACACAAGGGAGTGAAGCCACGTGGGGACTGAGGGCAGCAATAGTTAAGGAATATGAAAGCCTTGAGTACTAAATGAAAAAATAAATAAATAAAAAGGAAAGGAGAAGAAAGAGCATGACTGCTCTTAGGTATGGTAGAGGAGAAAGTTTACTGTAAATAAAAGGGAGAGCATAAGTAGAGGCTGGGACATCTGGGAGAGTCCAGAGAGGACATGTCCAGGCTGAGCTGGGCTATGTGGAGAGGGGCAGGGGACAGGGCGGGGAAAGTGTTAATACGGAACCATGTGCAGAAGCTAAGAGGCCAAAGGTACAAAAGGAAAGGAGTGGGTAACCAAAATGCCTGGATTTTATAGGCAAGAGCCTCTGGGGGAAGAGCAGCCCCGCCCCTGAGATGGAGAGTTCAGGGTAGAGGGCACGGTATGCAAGCCATACCCTGTAACAGGTAACAGGTAACAGGTAGGGAGTGAGGAGAACCTGGAGGTCAGGTCTGTTGATAACCTGGCATTATGCTGACTCCACCCTGTCAACTGGCAGAGTACACACACACACACACCAGCACTCAGTCAGATACTTATACAGCTCAAAGGGCCCTGCACAGCGTGGCTCTCTCATGCATTGCGTGGCTGTGTGTGGACTCTGGACACATACACAAACTTTCCCTTTTAAGTAAGCACCTGCCTCCTATTTCTCCTTCAAGTCTGCTCCCTGTCAGCTGACACCAACCCCTCTACCCCCTAGATGCCCCTTCCTAATCAACTCCACTTTGATATGTTAAATAGGCATCACTTGTCCCTTGTCCAGGGTTTGAAACTTAACACTCCTAGGTATGGTGGAGAAGGTTTATTGTAGGTATGAGGAAGAACACAGCCAGCAGCATCTGGAAGTGTCCAGACTGAACCAGGGCACAAGAGAAGGAGGAGAGGGGAAGAGAGGAAGAGAGAGGTTCTAGGAGCCAGGAGGCCAAGAGGGAGCCAGGAGACCAAGAGACAAAGAAACTGGCATAGCCAAAATGGCTGGAAGTGAAGCTGGGGGAAGGGGCCCAGCCCAGTACCTGGGACAGAGAGTTTAGGATTGGGGCTGGGGTATGGCAGCCAAGAAGATCCTGTAAATGCAGTGACTGAGGGAGATCAGCTTTGATAGGTCCTTCCTTAGCTATTCTTCCTGAGTTTGAGACCTAACACAAACAAGACAGCCTGATGATCTAAGTGACTGAATCAAGGGAACATTTGATTATGTGAGGCCACACCTCAGACATACCTACCACTCATTCTAATGGACTTCCTGCTGTGGCCAGAACACATTGAGGAATTACTGAGGGTGAAAATGTAGCTCAGAAGTTAAAATGAAAGGTCCAAAATAGAATACAAGGAATAGTAGACTAGACCTGGGGAGCACAGCAAAGGTAGTAACAAACAAAGAGGGTCCAAGATTTACAGACTGGTCTTATGTGGCATTGGACATCACCTTATGTGTCTCATGATTCCAGGATGTGTCCCTACAAAAGCATTAGGAAAGCAAAATCTCAAGTCACAGTTTCAGCAGAAAGCATTTCAAGGTAATAAAAGGTAAGGCTTTCTTTTATTAATTTGAAATTTAGTTACTTATATAATTTGCAACCAACTGCACTACAGATAATTGATAGGGAGCACTTTTAAAATGTGCCTTTTAAAAGCTGGAGCTATTTTTACCAATGAAGTAACTGGGCTCTGACTCTAAATAACTTACTATTAAAATGCAAGAACTTATGCTTCAATATACACACTGGTGTTTTCCTAATTGCTAATTGCACAGTGTAAGGCAGTCTTGAGTCCAGGATGCTAATAAAGTAAGAGTTCTATTGTTTGGTAGAGTAGAAGATGCTTTCTTCTGCTTGCATACCATTAAAAGAAATATCAAGGAAGGAGAATGTCATTTGCATCATCAGATGACCTTGGTCTGTGTTCTTTGTGGAGAACAAACAGCTTTAAGTGAGAAGAAGCAGCTGATCTGGTCAAGTCACAAACAATTGAGAACTCATCCCACACTGTCCTACAGATCTGAATTATAGCAGTCTTTTATGCAGTTATGCTGTAAATCACCACCCACTATTTATGGCATTTCTGAGCTTCTAGCCAAAATATCAAGTAAATCAAATTGGAGATGAAATATTTTTGGCTTAAACCAATCCAATATGTTCTTGCTTCTGACAGCTGGAAAACTCAAGAGTTATTTTACATCTCCATGTTTGAAGTCCAAAAAAATGACAATTTTGGATGACCCTATGCACTACAACTAGAATCCTGGAAATCTCAGGATGGCTGGGAAATTAGCTGAGGTGGAGGCAGGACAGGAGAGAGCAGCTCTCTGTTACTGGGTAAAACAGCAGGAGAATCACTGTAAAGCACATTAACTTTCAAAAGCCAAAAGCAATGGTGAAAATTTATGAAATATTCTCAAAGTGGAACGTGCCCCTGACTGTTAACAGGAGTTGAAATATAAAGATACATTGTGTTGTACTCCACAAAGTCAGCTAAAGGATAAAGAGTAAGCCCCCAGTTGAGCCTGGTAATTATTCTAACAAAACATTCATGTAGAAAGCAATTGCTTTTCTTCAAGGCTGTTGTAACAATTACTAAAGAAAACAGAGGGAGACAGGAAGACTAAAGGGATGAGCTACAGCAAGGATGGAAACAATAAAGGAACTATTCACCCCCACGGGGGAATAATGTCATAATTGTCTGCAATTCATAAGTAAAAATAGCTACTTCAGTCTTATTATCAGAAAATAATTTAACTCATCCACAAGATAGTTCATAAACATACAATAAGACAATTTAACATTTGGAAAATAAGACACAATCTAGTCTTTACTCCACTATTAATTGCCCAGGAGTAAGATACCATGTCTCTTCTGTTCTGATGCTGATGTTAGCTGTATCCTTTGGACTATAAGGTATGGACAGTCAGAACTCACAGCAACTATTTCAGCAGACTTAAGAGAATTTCTCTGAGCGGTTATGCATATGCCTGAAAATAGCAAAGAAATCATCTTGACTCTTGCCAAACTGTTCTTCCAGAACAGATAGAATTCAAATGTGATCGTGCATTCACAGATACTGATAAGGTATCTTTGTCCTTCATGACTCTGGAATGACAGTAACTAACACTGACTGCTTTGGAAGGTGTGGTCCTTCCTCTTCCTCTCAGCTTTGCCTGATCTTCACCAAAGTTAATACATAAAATGTGTTTTTTTTTTTTTTCTTTTTACAAAATCAGCCACAGAAAGTGCTCTCTTGCTTTTTGTCCACTGGGAGTCACCTTCCCTGTATCTTACATATAAGGACTAGTTCAGTGTACTTATGAAATGGGAAATTTCTAAACCCGCTTAAGCCTTCAGATTGCTCAGTCTTTCTCAGTGAGTAAATGAAACCATGCTTGGTAATCTCTGGGAAAAGCTAAGTACTCAGTTAAAGTTGGTCATTTTAATATTATATTTCCTCTATGCAAATAGCTTATTCAATGAAATTGTATAAACTTACAACCATACAATTGTATTTTTAAAACATGAAGAACTAGTTAAGCCAGGACTAGTTGGATGGAGACCATCACAGAAAACCACAACTGGTCAAAATGCAGAGAACAAGTGATTGTTGGGTGCACAGTCCTAATTGATAAACCTACAACACAGCTCTTGCACCTAAAGCTCAGGGACCATCTCCGAATATAAAGTAGAAAGTCAGTAAGAGCCAGCAGACCAGGAAATCTACTGTGAGAACTGCCTTCTAGAAATGACAGGGCAACTTCTCCTATCACATCTTAACAATAAGAGGTAGCAAGACCTGGAGAAGTATACCACCAATAGACATGCTAATAGGAGAGAGGGCTATCTCAGGTTCCCAGCCTAGAGAAGGAACTACAGGCAAGTTGGTGATGATCTCTTTAATTGGTTATCCAATACTAACTGATTAGCCATGAAATTGTATGTATACAAGTGACACTAAATGGACTGAACAGATTGGATTTATATAGTTATCTCTCTCTCTCTCTCTCTCTCTCTCTCTCTCTCTCTCTCTCTCTCTCTCTCTCTGTGTGTGTGTGTGTGTGTGTGTGTGTGTGTGTGTGTGTGTGTAACAAAAACAATTAAAGAAAAGGGGGCAATGATTTTGAGAAAAAAAAGCAAAGTTTGGAAGGTAGCAGGGATTGGAGGGAGGAAAAGAAAGGGGAAAATAATGTAACTGTGTTTTCATTTTTAAAAATGAAAGAAAAAGGAAGTTAGAATAGTGAAACTTAAAAATGTAAATATCACATGTTAGCTATCACTTGATCATGAACCTGTGATTATATGATACAATTTTCAGTTAATGTATGAACATTTTTACTGCTTGAAAGCATGTACAGCTCCTTGTATTCTTGCATTCATCTAGATGTATATCATCGCATTAGCTACTGAAATTGTTGCATTTCGTAATTAATAGAAAAACTGAAAAGATTTTTCTTTGAGTAGAGAGCAGAGGTTAATGAGAATCATCAATAAGAACCACAACAAGCAAAGAAAAACAAAAAGAAAAGAAAGGAACTAGCCCTTTCTGGGCGGACTTACATGTTGTATACATTCTGTCATTAACTATGAAGATGTGTTTTGAGGAATCACAGGACACTAATTTCTAGTTTTAGAAAGATGTAATTACTCAGAAATGAAACTTGGACACGTTGACCATGACACAGAGAGCAAAGTAGACTTTGATTGTGCCTGGAGTTATTGGGCTGACCATCCATTTTTATTTTACTAGCAAAGAATGGAACCCCTGCTGGTAAAGGCACCTGAGTAACAATTTAATTCCAACAGTATTGATTGGACTGTGACCCTGTGGGAAAGCTTTGGGCTTAATGGTGGAGACTGTAAGTAGGGAGAGAGGATAAAAAGATAAGTAAGGAAGCAAAACAAGCACCTCTCCTCACAATAAGGCGGTAAGGATGTCTGCACAAGGGGAAGATTAAAGGGAATTAAGGTGCTGTAATAAAAGTGAAAGTGAAGTGCCTGAGAGGACAGACATGGGAAGGGTGGGTGGGTTTTAACAGGGTGGAGGGATGGGGATTTCGTAAGAAGACTCCATTGTACTGGCACTCACAAAATCACTAAGATTTCAATAGCTGTGAAAGATGCCAGAATGAATGATAGTATACAAATTCTTTGAAATAACTGGAAAGCTGGTGTGGGCAACAGTCAAGGAAACTGAATAGTGTGGCAAAGGAATGATGAAAGTCTGAAGGGTGTTAAGTAATATGTAGATTAACAATAGTGAGTTATTAGGAGTTATACTGCTAATAAACTATGTGGCTAAGACTTATTCATCAAGAGTCAGGCACCCACTATGCACTTCTTGCACTCTAGAGTATTTGAGGTTAAAAAAACAAATCACTCTTCAAGATAAGTTTATCTGTTTTTTTTTTTTTTTTTTGTGTGTGTGTGTGTGTGTGTGTGTGTGTTTTTAGAGAAGTTAGGAAAATCACTAGTGCTCATATTGTTAAAGTACAAAATTAGAATTTTAATGGACTTACTGCCAATGATCCCCATGCTTAGTCCATATGGGTATGTTCTCATTTATATGAAAACTACTATGAAATCATATAATCCATCTTTTCCACAAATACATGACCCATTGTTTTCTTTTTTCCATCATTTTGGGCAGATAGATACTGTAATATATTCCAAGTTTAGTATATATGGTACATGTGATTGGAGTGTTTAAAAGGTATACCTAAAATATAATATGTTATAATTTCTGGCAAGGAAGCACAGGACTGTCTACTAGACCCTCCTGCAATGAAAGGGAAAAGAATATGACTCAGCTCCATTTCCCTACAACTACCAACTAAGATATTTAGAAGGTATCTCTGGTGATATTTTGTTTGTGATCTAACAAATAAAGCTTGTCTGGAGATCAGAGTGAGGAGCTAGCCACACTAGTTAGCCACAGAGGCCAAGCAGTGGTGGCACACACCTTTAATCCCAGCTCTTGGAGAAAAGAGGAAGATAGATTTCTGTTAGTTCAAGGCCACCCTGGGAGACACAAAATTAATCCAGTCTAAAACAGTAACAGAGCCAAGTAGTGGTGTCTCTTGACTTTAATCCCAGTACTAGGGAGGTGGAGACAGGGAGGGATATGGCCTGGCAGAGAGAGGAATATGAGGCAGGAGGAGACAGGAGCTCATAGCCTTCAGTCTGAGTATTCAGTCTGAGGATTAACTAGAGACAGGATTGCCCATTCGGTCTGAAGACTTGGTAGAGGTAAGAACTAGTGGCTGGTTTCTCTGCTTCTCTGATCTTCAGGACAGCTTTATTTGTTAGATGACAAACAAAATATCACCACAACTATTGGTAATACCATGGTAAAAAAGAATGGGCCAGAGTGATGTCCATGAAACCAAGTTGAGTTTGGCCTCATTGCTTACTGTCATGCTTCTTAAATCACAGGAATGGAGAACATGGTATAACCCAGAAAGGACAAACTTTGAACTAGGGAGAAGGTATCCATGTAAACACATTATAGCTCCTTTCAGAGTTATGCCTCAAACATCAAGTCTACCTTGATTGGAAAATGCTTAGGTTGGAATATCTAAAATATGTTTTTAATTTATATTTATGTGTATACATGTATGTATATGCTTATATATGCATGTGGCTGTGTGTGTGTGTGTGTGTGTGTGTGTGTGTGTGTGTGTGTGTGTGTGTTTGTGTGTGTTGGTACCTGAGGAGGTCAGCAGAGTGCATCCCATTCCCTGGAGCTGGATTTACAAATGGTTGTGAGTTACAAATATAGGTGCTGAAAACCAAACTCAGGTCTTCTACAAGAGCAGCAATGCTCTTAACCTCTGAGTAATCACTACAGCCTGTTATAACTATTATATGCCATTGCATTTTCTATAACAAAAGCATACTAACCACAAATTGAAAAATCCTTTTTTATAAGTAGTAAAGATGAGATGGCAAATAAGCTATACAATCTAAAAGTCTGATCTTTGGAGCATGGTTAGGGATGCCAGGTCACATTATGTTGAGGGTTTTGAGGTGTTCTCCCTCTGGGATGAAAGTCATGTATGTGTGTAATCATTCCCCTCTAAGCAAGGAAGATGGCTGCAAGTCACTGTCACTCCAACTAATGGAATAAACTACCACCAGCCTAATGCCAAATCCTGCCGAAAGCTTCAGGTCCTACTGTTGGGACACAGCTACCTCAAGGCAATATTGCTCACAAGCCAACTTAAGCCCAAGTGAATGTTTGGTTTTCATTTTTCAAGGTCAGTAGAGTTTCCACTGACCAAAAGAAATATAAAAAGTAACTAGCTTAATCCATTTCCTTTTCATTGTTTTATAATTTGTACATATTTTTATCTGAATAAATCTTTACTGATTAGCAATTGTTTTTCAGATGAAATAAAAGACACAGTCCACATATGTGGCAATATGTCTAAATTAAGTACTTTTTATTAAAAATGAAACTAAGAACAGCTAGTTTTAAGAGATATTTTTGTGCCTTTATTTTATATCCTCTAGTTATGGTCCTGGAAATGAGAGAATTATAAAAGAGAGATAATTATGTAGCTATGCCATGCAGTGCCCAGCTATAATCTGAAGTGAGTCTCATCCTCAAGATTAGGCATTTTAGAACAGTTAATATAAGGGGTTTTGGAAGGAAACATTGCTCAGGAAATACCTAGCAGAAACACTAGTAAATGCTTAGTAGAAAAAAAACCTATAAATAATATATATGAATAGCAAAAATAGCTGAAATCTTCAGACTAAATTTTGATACCTTCTTTTGAATAAGGTCACTTCCAGTTCTTTTCTGCCATCATGCAATTCTTACCAACAACCTTTCATACTACTTGCAACAATAGAATTCAGTTACAACTGCATGTCAAAGCATCATTTCATATTTTAAGTAAATTTCACAGTTTGTGCAGAGAATTTCAAATGACCAGCATCTACTGGGTTTGTGAGGTTGTGTCTTTTTCCCATTTCAAATAATGAAATGATGTTTCAAGTTGGGGAGAATGACTAACTGGGTCCTGCTCCATACACAAATTTCCCAAAGTAAGGTTAGATGTCAAGATTTCAAGACTGACGTCTCACTTCCAGGCTGGATTCCTTCAACACATATTTTGTACAGCACTCTTCTTAAGAAATCTGAATGTGTTGCACTAAGGACTGTTCTGCACCAAAGTACCTGCTTACTGTATTGTGGGAAGCAACAGCTGTCTGTCCTCTACACTTTCACTGGAATAATTTCATAGGTTTGCAAACAAATGTTCAAAGTAGACTTTGCCACATCACAAAGTATAAGGGAAAAGTCCTCTGCCATTTTTGTGTGAAAGGCAAGCCATATTTTAAAAATCAGATTCAGAAACTTTTAAAAATGTGGCCCAATAATTCTAGATGTAATTGTTTTATAAGTATTTTCATAGGTATGCTTTGTGAATTGTTTTATGTTTTCAAAAACAAGGTTCTCCGCCTTTAGTTTTTCTTTAGTTCACCAGCACTAAACTTGGCCTTGTCCCATCGATAATCAGCCTGCCTCCTCTTCTTCACCCACATCAGTACCACTGAGGATACCTACGCCTGTGCAAGGCTTATAACAAACTGGCTGTGAGACGTTAAAACCTCCATGACCTTGACTGATGTAAAAGCAATTCCAAGTGCACTGCCTTTAACTGCACTGTTCTACTGTGTGACAGGACTGCTACCGAGGGAGCCTGAAAATAGTAAAGTTCTAAGTCCCTTGGGGTAGACAGATAAAACGAGGCAGAACTTGTCTAAGCAGCACATTTGTTCTAACTAGTCAGGGTGCTTTCCAAGGCTTTCCTGTGGAAACTACACTGATTGTGCCAGAGTTCACCTTCTCTTAATGCTCCAGAGGCATTTCACACACTAGTCAGGCTTGCCCAGCTAGAGTTTGCACAGGGGAAACCAGAAATGATATCATAAAGGAAAAACTGAGTACATGTTCAAATTTTTCACTGGTGTCATTCAGTCCCAAAAGAAATTTCCTATGTTTGGCTTATCCATTGTTGGTTTGTACATTGGCAAATTTTGTCATTTAGGATTAACAATACAAGATGGAAATATGCTTTTTGGTCTCATATTCATATTCATGGCAAATATAAATAAGATATTGTTAATAACTATAAACCTCTTTTAATCTACATGGCACTTACTTCTATATCCAAGTACATAAAACTACTCATTTATGACATTGCTTAAATCTTTTAAATTCAGTCAGGTTTAAAAATGTACCCAACCATTAAACTAAAATGAGGGCAAAGCATCCACATCTCTGGACATGTGTACTATGTTTGGCTCTGTGCCTAACAAGGAGTAACTCTGAAACAACTGGCTGGTATAGATAGAAATGGTGTACTAACCAGGATACCCTTTTAGATGGGTGGTGGCAGAGCATTCATTTATTTTGAAGACTATCATTTGGATTATGATTAGGATGACCCTAAAATATTTCATTAAGTAGCCAGTATATCATTAGACCTTGCAAAAAGAATAAGGGTAGCAGTAGTGATAATTACAACTATTGCTACTGAACCTACATTTATAAATTTGCTATGCCTGGGGCTCGCTCACTATCTATCTATCTATCTATCTATCTATCTATCTATCTATCTATCTCTATCTCTATCTACCTACCTATCTGCATATCTATTTTGTAATTCTGTGAAAGCTTATTATCCCCATTCTACAGATAAGGAAACAAAGATGCACAACTGCAATCTGTCACAATATGATTTAATCCAGCTTGTCCAGCTCTGGGTGCTGTGTGCATAGCCACCATATTAAACTGATATGCAGAGAAATTAACTGAGGAGGAATGTTCACAGGCCAACTCAAGCTGAGGGAAAGTTAACACATCAGGAGTTGCAGGTTAGAAGGTACTGCTTCCTCTAATTGCTGGGCCTACTGAGCATCTCCTTCAATCTATGAGGGGCAGGGTAGCTCCTTGTTCTCACTGTATGCCTCTACTATCCAGAAAGGAAATAAAGAAAATGGATGAAGAAATGAAAGCATAACAAAGCATGAAAATCCATTCTACTTATAAATAAATATTACCGACATAATGGAATATTAAAATGGAAGTTTTGGCTGAAGCATCAAGACAATAATTAACACATTGCAAGGGAGGTGTTAGACCATATGTTGGATTCCCAAAGGAGGATTCTGAGAAGCAGTTACTCATTTTTAAAATGCCACACCACATCAAAGTTCTAGCATTAGAAATTAAGGAGCAGAACTTAGCTGGGAGATAACCTATGAATTCTACTGTGAATAATGGAAATTCCTGCCCTCATCACAGTATAGAAAACTTCAGTAGGACATGCTGAAAACTCTAGTAAGGGCCCCATGTAGTTTGATATATACACACAGATTGATGCCCATCATATATATAAAGTCCAAGTAATTGATTAGTACCACAAACAGTATTAACAACAGCAGGATTTCTGAGTTGGGAGCCTGAGTGTGATGGAGTTCATGAGAGTGAAGGTTTTCTGTGAACCAAATATGGGTATTTCATGAGAAGGAATCCAAATGGTGTCACCTGTGGCCATACCCAAGAATCCTGCCTAGAAAAGGATAAAGAGGTCTCAATGGAGTCCCCTGAAGGGACCACTGTTCTTTTTTGTAATATAGATTGCCGAGCCCATTAAAACAAGTGTGGGGTTGGGTGTGAGCTTACACTAAACTAACCCCTGCCTCCACAACAAAACCCCCAAAACAAAAACAATTGAATAAAAGCAATGAAACTACATAGAAGAGAGTCAGCTTTAACATCAAGCTCAGAGAACAGAAATACTAGCCAACTTAGAAAAAGCTCTACTACTTCCCTCCTCTTCTCCTTCCTGTTCTCTGGACCCATTGAGAAGGTGATGCTCACTAACTCAGAAGCCTGGCTACAGAAAGGATGAGGAGACCAGCTACTCCTTACACAGTAAGGTGTGCTAGTCTCCAGGAGGCCTAAGAGTTTGAGAGAAGAAACTTCAAACTCTTCAATAATACAAAGGGTAGATGCTGAAAGTATTATATTTATATAATACCCTTATATAATATACACAAAGGCATTACAAAATGTATATATTCAGTATGTCTAAGAATAATTCACAAATTTTAAATGATACAAAATCCTAAATTCCTTAAGTGTTAAAATAACACAAGGAAAATTCCACATTTGCCCTCAGGTGACAGGTCTCGATCAATATGCAGACACACAAACAATATAGTGAAAAACTATGACAAGGTTATAGGAGATTAGAAGCACCTGGAACATAAATATATCTTTCATGCAGCTATGGTTCAATACCCAGGATTATTTTGAACCACCCCCCAAAAATCAACCCTCATAAGTTGCTGGGGCCATGGGCTTGGGAAAGTTCTCTAGCATTACTTTACAGGAGAGCCAAAATGTTCAAAAACCTGCATTAGCTCACTGAAAGGAGCAAGGAAGGGCTAAAACTTGCTTCACAGAGTGTGTACTTAGAAAGATTTACAGTGAATTTATTATTTCATCTAACAAGCCATGTCTGATGGATGTAACAGTGACATAAAGGGTCCTGCCCTGGGCACATGCACACATGTAATTCTGCTCATGGCTCTCTTTCCTAGAAAAGGCAACATGGGAACCTCAGAACATTGGCTTTAGATTGATGCCTGAACTCCTCAGTGGCTATGTCTGGAAAGCAGGGGAACCAAGGGAAGATATTTTGTGGTACTGTGAATATAGAATAATGGAACATGTGAGCCCACCACGTTGAGAAGTAGGCCTAGAAATGACACTTGACAAGCCTGGCACCACAATTATCAAATATTAATGTTAAAATGATTTGTTTTGGACTTGGCGTTTGTGACACATGCATTTAATCTCAGCACTCAGAAGGTAGAGACAGGCCGATCTCTGTGAGTTCAAGGTCAGCCTGGTCTGCAGAGTGAGTTCCAGGACAGACTCCAACGCTACTGAGAAACCCTGTCTCAGAAAATCAAAACAACAACAAAAATCTTGTCTTTTAACTTACCTTAGCTGCAAGGAGCACAAGGGACAAAAGGCCCATAGTTCTACACTTGCCTATGAATTCCAAGTGTGTTGGTTCACTTATCCCTCACCTATGATGTGTCTATCACTACCATTGTCACTTTACTGATAGGAAAATAGGACGTGTAAAGGTTCAGGTCTTTGCCCATGGTAACAGGTACTATACAAACAACATACTGCAGAGCTAGAATGCACAGACCATTGTTACCAACTCTTTTGCCATCTTATGGTTACCAAAATTATTCATTTTGAGGTCAAATTCCTAATATGGTACATACCATCGGGAATTAATTAAAGGGCGCAGGAACCCTGAATTAAAGCACGTATCTCCTAATAAAACAGTTCTCCATTCAACATAGCTCATAGATGTCTCATGGTTATATTTGAATAGCATGGGGGAAATCAAATAGTTCTGGTTTTTAACTTCAAGTGAAAGATCTTCATGTTACGGCACACACTAAACAAGAACTTAATTAAACACAGAATGTAGCTGTCAGGTTCACAATTTAATCGCTGTGAAGCAAGAGGCTGCCATTTAAATGACTTTAAAGTAGAATTCCAATCAGGCAAACCCTTATGAACAAGTTACCTTTCACCTCCCTTCTTCACTTAACTTTTCTCTTAGCCTTAAGTACTTCATATCTAAAAATGGGAATTTGTTGACATATTTAAAGGAGAATTATGCATGCACAGGAAAGAATCGCCTTTTATCTATGAAAATCTGTACAATGTTACCCTGTGTTTTATTTGCTACAACAGATCTTAATGTGTATTTTAATATACAAAGGTAATAAAACTTACATTGTTAGCTGCTGCAATGTGACAGTCCTTGACTTATAAAAGACGCACAATGTTAAATAGAAATGTTCTGAGTTCTTTCCTTATGGCAAATTATGTATCTAGCATTCAGAAATGAGGTGAACAGTCATCTTATATGGATGTCAATGCAAAACTGACCTCTTCCAGCAGCCTCTGTGGTCCAGAAGAGGAGACTGCAAGCATATACTACATATATGATAGTCCACAAGCAGGAACTCAAGCCCATGTCACTACGTATATTATTTCTTCACTAGGTGCACAGGCATTAGATATTCAAATATGAGCATGAAAGGTGATACCAAACAAATACTTTGTAACAGGTTAAAAATTCTTGACATGCTCAATACTTTGGCATTTAGGAATAGAAATCATGGAATCTCATTTCTCTGTTGACTTCAGAATAAAAAAACATGACAACTTATACATTAATGTATATATATGCACACATGTGTACACAGGTCTATTGTGGAGGATCCGCTTTCCCTCGGTCTGTCAGCCACCAGTCTGAGAGGAAAAAGAAACAGAAGGAGCAACAGAAAGCTTTGTACACAGCCCATGAGCGTGAATGGAGGGGAGCCTCCCGGAGACAGACTTTGGTAAATCAGCTCAACTTTATTCTGGAGTATAAGGAATATATAGGATTGGGGAGCCTGGGAACAAACCCTAATTTGCATTAAGTGGCACACTCCTATCACAAGGCTTAGTATGTGGCAGTAGGGTCCTAAAGCACATGTCCTAGTACAAGTCTTAGCAGAGATCTGTACCAACGGTCAAGCTAAAGATGAATCAGGCATCTGGTTTAATTAGAGACAGCTCTTAGATAATGTCAGTCCTCCAGGCCCAGGGACATTATCCACATGTGGTCAGGCAGAGAGAAGGAAGTTCTGCTAAAGGGGGGAAGCTCCATGTAGCTAAGCTGTCAGGCCATGGGGAGGCTGTGACCTCTATCAGCCAGACTCCAAATAATCTATGTTTATCATCCCATAGCTACTAGCCACTTAGATGCTTTGCTCTGTGCTATACTAGGTGCTGAGTTTAAAATATATGTTTCATTTTGCTGAAACTTTTGGAGTAGCTAGAGACATAAATGAGCAGCAGTTGGGAAGTGGTCTGGAACCTGCTAGGGCAGGGAAGTACTAAGGCCTGAGAGCTGCCGACAGAGGGTGATTTCACAGTGATGTCACAGATGAGATGGGGAGGAAGAGTGCCACCCTGAGGGAATATAATGACAGCCACAGCCAGAGAGATGGGGGTGGGGGCATGCAGCACCCTGTAGGGATGAGAGTGGGGCAGAAGCAGAGGAAGTTCAGAAAGGGCTTTATGAAATCAAGTTCCTCACATAACACTCAATAAAATAGTGGCCTGTGTCCTGAATGTAGTCATTTCTTCACTTGGTTGTTATTATTAATAGTTACCTGCTTTTGAAGAAGTTTCTAAATCTAACAAAAAAATGAAGAGTGAAAACACCTAAAGAAGACCACTAAAAATCTTTTCTATGAACAAAATAGAGATTTCTGGAGCTGCTTCTTCCAACTTCTGGCCCCATGCATTATGACTAGAGGGCATGGAATACAACACTGACCTCGCTTGCTCTGAGAAAGAAAGCACACAGATAATAAGACTTCTCATTTGGCCACATAGCACTTTGCTTTCATAAACAATTTCTACTTTGCCCACGAGCATCAGAAACTTGAGAAAACATTAATGTTCCTTGAAGTAAGTAGCTGATTTTTAGGAAAACGCCGACAATATCACTTTACGGGTAGTGATTTCTTATATTCAGTACATGATAGGAAATGCCCCTAACTGGTTACCTGTTCAGATTGCCAAATGATGAAGATGAAATGCAAGCAGAGCGAATGAACTTCAGCTAATTTGGGACCTCAGTTCACAGTTGATTGGGTGTCAAGAAACTGTTTAACAGTGGGTTAAACAGGCTGCAGGCTCCATGACAGCTCTGCTTACCTTTCCACGTGGATGGCTGTTACACCCAAGTTGGCTGTCTAGATATCACTTCTCACACCTGGAGTTTATGCAGAAGGATGGAAGGTAACACGAGGAAAGGATGCCCTCTCCTCTGAGACATAGCACATAAATCTGCTTAAATTTTGTGGGTCAAAATTTAGTGACAAGGCTCTATGGAATATAATATTTTAGACAGGGAGCAAAGCAGCAGGTTTACAGTGTGTGTTTCTAAGACATGGATAGAAGGAAAGATCTTAGAAGGCTATTCCCAGCACATGCCGTAGGAGCACACTCTTTGGAACTTAAAACTGTGAGCATGTGTTACTGATTGAATGCTTGTGGGCATCCCAAGTTCATACTGACGCAAGCCCCAATGGCACTGAATTAGGAGACAGCATGTTGAGTGATGATCAGGGTATGAGGACCTCACCACCAAGAATTGGATTTGTGCCCTTAGAAAAGGATCTGAGGAAACCTGTTGGCCCTGTTTTTGCTTCTTTGGTTCTATAGTAATGTCAAGACTTTCTTATAAAAATGTACTTATAGCAATGTTTCTAGCAAGAACAATGGAAATACCTATACAAAAGCCTTACAGAGTCTATACAAAATTCATGAGTAAATTTCTAAGATAATTAATTCTAAAGATAGAATCTGAGATAGGATAAAATTATGAACTAAAATGGTTATTATGAATGTTACAAAAATACAAATTAATAGTCAGAAAAAATATTAAAATCCAACAACTTGATTAAATAATAAACTATAGCACTGCCATATTATGTAATTACTAGTTTATTTTGGGCCTTTTTTTTTTAAACATATCTCATTCTGTAGTCTAGGCTAGCCTGGAACTCACTGTGCAAAACAAGTCTGCCACAGATTTTCAGCAGTCCTCTTGCCTTACCTTCCTGATTGCTGGGTTACTGACTTACGCTATCTCCTTTAGCTAACATGTTTAGTTTCTAAAGCCAATTTGGTACTATGGAAATTTTCCTGATAAAATATTGGTGTGGAAAGCAGGGTAGCAAGTGAGGTTACACATGACTACTTTCTACCTCTTCTACGTATGTAGGTCCTCATATGTGCCACATACTGACTGAAAGGAATCATACTGCAATTTTTTCACTGGGGGTTCCAATAGTGACAACTTTACCTGTCCTCTTGACAACTTTCTTTATTCTCCAAATGTCCTAATGTGAATAATACATTAATAGAATCAGACACCAATGTAATTGAATATCCATACTTAAAAGATATATAAAGGCCTTAGAAAATATAATTATACAGATTTTACATTAATAAATATATCTGAAACCCTATAAAGCTAATTTTGTGCAATAGGGATACATAACTGTAGGCCTGATAAAGTCACTTTGAAAGATATTCAGATGGCTAATTAAATTTGTGTGACATAAAATGTCCAAATTACAATATATCTTCATATTCCCATTAGACTAACAAGTATTATTAAGCTATACATTTGAATTTAAATGTACATATCAATATTACTTAAAGATAAATTCCAGACTGTTAAGTAGTTTAATAATATACAATTTGTTATTTATTCAACTCATTAGTCAAACAACTGTCACTAGGCTAAACTTCAGATTGTGGCAAACCTTTTGTAACTAATCCTCAATTCTCAGAAAGTAATGATTTCACTTAGGAAAGTTACCAGGACTCAACTTTAATAACAAAAATATTAACTTTCCAATAAACATTATGAGGATTACCTGGTTTTAGTTTCCAAGTGTAAATTCAATATGAAATGATATTGCCAAAAAATCTCTGATCTGAGGGATTTTGCTTAACATCTACAAAGAGTGTGTATAGTACGCTTCCCCTGACTGATGTGGGCCTCTGCAAACACATCAATACATGCAGCACATAAGAACCTGCTGCAAGAGATTGTTTTTGTCGATACAAAGCAAGGTCAGTGCATTATAGGAAGACTCTTGTTTATTTTCCTTCCTTAAAGGGGAATGTTCAAGGGCAGATTCTGGAAGAATGATTCTAAGAATCACTGGACCCCTTGAAAAACAGACAACTTTGAGGAAAATTCTGAATAGCTAAAGGGATATTTCTGGATTATGTATAAACAGAAGAAAAAAATCTATTTGGAAAAGTTGTTTGCATTTCTCTTCATATCTTGATTTTTTTTAAATGTCCTTTCTCCAAATTTAAAGCAATAAAATGGAATATACATTACAAGAAAATAAGTTGACAGCAACTATAGTGTTTCACTGTGAAAAACTTAAGAAAAACTTTGAACAACCAAATGCTAACATATTTTAATCTGATTTAATGAGGGCCTGCCCAATGTTGGACACTAAGAGCATTTGTTAATGCTTATTGAATATTATACTTCCTTTTACACATCAGGTTAATAACAAGGAATAGAAACAGAGATGTGTGAGGCATGTACTTGGGGGAATTAAGCTAGAGAGGCATGCATACAAAACAGTTCTTAGTAATTGAAATCAATAATATTTTAAAGAAACATGTTTTCCATAAAAATTAATTCAAATAATCCATGAACAAATAAACATTTAACACAGATATATCAGGAAGCACATACTAAATCTGTTTTGATTAATTGGAAATAATTTAAAAGGATCATAATAAACATGTTTTTTGAGCAAACAGAAGATAATCCTTTTGTAGAATGTCTTACTCATTCCTTAAGATTTCTCTTACTCAATTCTGTCTTGAGATCATGATGACAAAACATCATCCTGAATATTTCTACATTCATTCCTTAATAAGACACTAAAAGGAAATTAGGTATAAAGCACAAACATCTTTAGACAAAAGCCATTATAGAAACAACACACATCTATTTACAAGGCAAATCTCATTGTGGATGATGGATGACTCGGACAGGAAACTTAAAAGGAGAAAAACATCATTACACTACTCCTTTAGGAACATATTTAGTATTTAGATAGCCTCCCATTTTTTATTGTCTGAACATCTCAACTGATTCCCTCAAACCTTAGCAACAGTCTTTCATAATGCCAACTCGAAGAGACTGAAGTAGGATGAAACACTCACAAGAAAGAAAAGAAAGAGCACTGAAGAGAGAAAGAATAGGCTAATGACCAGTCACAGCTCCAGGAAATCTTCTTGAAACAGACAGTAAGCATAACATAATAAAGGTGCTATAGAAGATAGCAGCCTCATAGCCATTACACGGCAAATTACTGCCTGGCTTAAACCAAGACTGCATACTGTGAAAGAAAATAGTTATTTCCAAATTAATAATTTGATGATTATATACCACATTAAAACATTTTGTGTGTATTCATATTAAATGTTTTAAGTTATAAAACAAATTAGTACTGTTTTAAATAAAATGAAAGGATATATATGGGCTGTAATGTTAGATAATTAAATGCATCTCAAACCTTCCATTAACCTAAGTGATTCTATTTCACTCTAGACTTTCTCCTTAAAAATGCTCATCCTACTTTGTGGGTAGAATGGGGAGATAATTATTGAAATTGCTCATTCCTAAATTCTGTATTATGATTCCTAAATCTGTATGTCTATGGTTAAAATGCCAGAAGTAGACTTCTTGGGATTCCCAATGATGCATGTGTGTTCAAGTATGAGAGTCAAGACTGAGTGTAAAGGTATAGTGGAATGTGACATCCTCCATAGGTATTTAAACTCTTGGTCCCCACATGGCAGCCATGTCTGGGGGGGCTTTGGGAGTGTGGTCTTGCTGGAGGAAGTACTTGGTGGCTGTGGCTTTAAGGCTTCAAATGCTCTCATTCCTTGTTTGTTCTCCCTGTTTCCTACAGTTTGTTTTAAGATATGAACCCTCAATTTGCTGCTCCAGCTGCCATGCTTGCCTGCTGCCAGGCTTTCCCACAATGACAGTGTCAGACTCTTTGCCCTCTGGAACAGTAAGCCCAAATAAACCCTTCCATCTACAAGTAAATTTGCTTTGATCTTCTTAGTCTGACCATGGTGATCTGATAATTATAAGAGTTCTTTAGGATGAATGAATGATGAACCATGGCGGGAGGTATATATATAATTTTCTCAGTGTTTTGGCTTTGTAAGACAAAACCAAAGTACTTAAGTGTCTTTTTGTCCTTTCTTTTTTCATCTAAACATTTTTCTTACAGGTATATATTGTATCTTGAGAATATTCAACCCTTCACCCATTTTCCCTAGGTACCAATTTCTCATCCCTTTCTGTGCATAAATGCCCCCTTTTCAATTAGAAAATTTCATTTAACATATGCTTACATTACTTTTGTATAACTACATAAACTCTTAGAATCCAAATTGAAAGAAAACATGATATCTGTTTTTCTGAGACTAGCTAAAATTATTTAATATGATCAACTCCAGTTTCATCCATTTTTCCACACAAATGATGTTAAGTCATTTTTCTTTGGTACTAAAAATATATATATATTATATATATATATATATATATATATATGTACAACATGTTATGGATATGGAAAATCATTTTCCATATCCATTCATATTGCATATTGACAGCTAGCTTGGATGTAGAAGTTAATTACTGTAAAACAGTGGTACAGGAAACACTGTGGATGCAAAGAATGCATGTATCTCTCTGGTATGCTTACTAGCCATTCAGTAAATACCTACTAGGAATGGTGTAAGTCAGTAGTCAGATGGTACATCTATTTTTAATATTATTTTGAAATCATTTTTAAGAATTTCCACAATGATTTCCCTAGATTTTTGGACTAGTTTACATTTCAAGAGGAGTGTACCCTTTTGTCCAATCCATGTCAGCATCTGTTGCTTTTTGTTTTTTAATGACTGATATTATAACTAGAGTAAAATGGAATTTCAATGTAGTTTTGATTTGCATTTATCAGATG
This sequence comes from Cricetulus griseus, assembly GCF_003668045.3. Classification (NCBI taxonomy): domain Eukaryota; kingdom Metazoa; phylum Chordata; class Mammalia; order Rodentia; family Cricetidae; genus Cricetulus; species Cricetulus griseus. The sequence continues at coordinate 159,843,518 of NC_048598.1, forward strand.
GTTAGTATGGCTGAATGTAATTTCATATTTATTGGGCCTTTGTATTCCCTCCTTTGAGAACTGTTCATTTCATCATCCCATTTACTGGGTGAGTTATTTTCTTAGCTTTTTGAAATTTCTCACATATACTAGCTATTCATCCTATGTCTTCTATGTAAGGGTTGCCTCTGGTTCTGAAGGCTGTCTCTTCACCTGATCAATTACCTCAGTGCTGTGCAGGAGCTTTATAATTTCATGAAGCTCCATGTGGTAACTGATGACCTTATTTCCTAAGCAGTAAGAATAATATTCAGAAAGCCCCTATCTATGACAGAATCTTGAAATCTGTTCCCCATTTTTTCTCAAAAATTTTCAGTGTTAAATTAATGTCTTTTATCCCCTTAGAGTTTATGTTTGTTCAGGGTGAGAGGTAAGGATTTAGAGTTATTCTTTTGCATTTTTCAGCTACATTTGTTAAAAAGGGTGACCCTGCCATGTGTGTGTTTTGCCTCTTTGTCAAAAGTGAGATGACTGGTATAGATTTATATCTATATCACTTTTTCTATCCCATTGATCTGTATGTAATTTTAGGCACTGTGACTGTGTAATATTAGTTGAAATTGGTACAGCGCTATGTTTTTTCTGCTCAAGACTGCTTTATCTATCCAAGGCCTTTTGTGCTTCCAAATGATGTTAAATTTTTTATTCTTGTTTTGTTTTGTTTCCTATTTCTGTAAAAATGACATTGGGATGTTGATGACATTGCATTGAACCTGTAGATTGCAGTTGGAGAGATAACTGTTGCATAATATTTTTTCTGTCTTTTTTGATGTGAGTATACAAGATTACTAGACTCTGTGATTACCCATGTCTCTTAAGTATACATTTATGTATCTGTTGATTTCACCTACTGTGTTTTAAAGCCTTGGTTTCAACTCTGTTAAACAAAATAAAGTTCCTAGGAGGCCCACACTTTTATTTTCAAGGCTAGTATTCCAGGATCTCTGGCTTTATATCAACATGGCAGCATAGGAGCTCTGAAATCTTGACAATCATCTGCTGTTCATTTCCCCACCACTTCAAAAAGGAAGTAGAAAAGCTATACATGCCCACATTCAGGTAATCAAAACAAACAAACAAAAAAACAAAACAAATAAATAAAAATATCTAAATTGTGAAGGGATGTGGGAAAGAGAAAATAACTTGCCTGGAATAAGAGGCTGAGATGATAATACAACCTTACACATTAGGGGAAAACAGAAGAAGAATGAAGCAAATCAAGCATCAGAAATTATTGCATGGTAAAGCTGCAAAGGATTTGAGAGGACAAATAAATAAAAAATAAGGACCATAAGGATCTTCATTTTATTGATGAGATAAATGCACTAAGAGGCTTATTAAATTACTATGTTCTCAAGTGGATGGAACTAGAAGAAACCATCCTAAGTTAATCTAGTCACAAAAACACAAACATAGTATGTACTCACTTATATATGGATTTTAGACATAAAGCAAAGGAATACTAGCCACACCACCAGAGAAGCTAGGAAACAAGAAGGACCCTAAGAGAGACATATATGGTCCCTGGAAAAGGGGAAAGGGACAAGATATTATGAGCTAATTGGGAGCATGGCAGGAGAGGAGAGGGAGTTAGGAGAAAGAGAATGGCAGAAGAGGAGGGGTGAGGAGGACATGAAGGAGCAGGAAGATTGAGTCGGGGAGGGGAGAATAGAAGAGAGCAAGAAAAGAGATACCATAATAGAGGGAGCCATTATAAGATTTAAAGAGAAATCTGGCACTAGGGAAATGTCCAGAGATGTTCAAGGATGACCCCACCTAAGAATCTAAGCAATAGTGGAGAGGCTACCTTAAATGCCCTTCCCCTATAATGAGATTGGTGACTACCTTATATGCCATCCTAGAGCCTTCATCCAGGAGTTGATGGAAGCAGAAGCAGACCCTCACAGCTAAACACTGAGCTGAACTGCTGGAATCCAGTTGTAGAGAGGAAAGAGTGATGAGCAAAGGGATCAAGACCAGGCTGGAGAAACCCACACAAACAGATGACCTGAGCAAGGGGGAGCTCATGGACCCCAGACTGACAGCAGGGAAACCAGCATAAAATTGACCCAGACCTCCTGAACTTGGGTGTGAATGTCAATGAGGAGGCCTCAGCACTCTATGGGGCCCCTGATAGTGGATCAGTATTTTTCCCTGGTGTAAGAAGGAACTTTGAGAGCCCATCCCACATGGAGGGCTCAGCCTGGACACATGGGGGAGGACCTAGGCCCTGCCCAAGATGATATGACAGACTTTTGGGAACCCCCATGTGGGGCCTTACCCTTCCTGGGGAGCAGAGGGGGGATGAGGTAGGGGCTGGTGGAGGGCTGGGGGAGGGAGGGAGAGGGAGAAGGGATTGACATGTGAAGCAAGCTTGTTTCTAATTTGAACTAATAAAAAATAAGAAAAATTTAGTTCAAAGGTAAAGGGTTGTGCTGGAGGAAGAAAATATCATGTCATGTATCACCAATGTTTTCTAAGTTTTTCTGTTATTATAAAAATAATGATGCTCCAATTAGCACAATCAGTGAATATTGATGTTCTCACAAAATGAATAATACTTATTTTACAGATAACACGTTAAACACGTTAGCTAGACAGTCACTGCTCAGAAAATCCAGACTTAATAGCTGATAGATGCAGATTTTCTACCTATGAATTCCTTTCTTCCTTTATTTTATTTATTTATTTATTTTGTAGAACTCTGTCAGCTTTACTGAGCAGCTATCTCGACCCAAAAGCATTATCTGTTGTGGATTAAATGTCAGCCATTGCTTCTCTCCCTGCTTTCCCTGATTTCCTATGAGTACAGAAATAGTTCATAGAAAGTGAACAGTTATTTTTGGATTTGGTGGTATTAACCTAGAATATGAATTCTGGAAATTTAATTTAGGTTTTTTAAGTGAACAGATTCACATCTGTTTACTGCTTAGTATAAAGTGAACTATAATTAAACTCATAAAACAATGTCATGAAAACTAATATACAAAGGGAACTTTGTATTTTCATGGTACTGTAACATATTTGCAATAAGAGTATTCTGGTACTAATTGAAAGATTCAGCCTCACTTCACTGTTTAATCACCCACAAAACTGCTTATTGGCCTATATATTCCTTCAACAAGACCATCATCCTTTTAATGTGTCCCTCAGAAAACCAGGTAACATGGTGTGCTAATAATATATTCCAGTCTCTCAAATAACATTGCCAAATTTTAATCTGACCATCAGACTCTGATAATATAGACTAACAGCTATCATACTATACTGAACCTATTTATTACTCAAAGTTGAATGACCCAAGTCAAGGGATTTAGACACCAATAGTTTTGCAACATAAACTATCTATTTAAAATGTTGACTTTGTAAAATACATGCTTCTCAATTTAAACTATATAACTTGAATTTTCAGGGAAGCGCTTGACACATTTGTTATGTTTAATGTTCTTATTGAGGAATGAGTTCCCTAAAGCTGATAAAAGAGTCAGAGACAGTCCCTGCTCCCACTGCTAGGAGTCCCACAAGACCTAGTTACACAACTGTAACATATATGCAGAGGGCCCAGGCAGGTCAATCCCATTCAGATTCCAGGTTGTCAGTTCAGTCTCTGTGAGCCCAGCTTATTTGACTCTGTGGGTTTCCTCATGGTGTCCTTAACAACTCTGGTCCTACAATCCTTCCTTCCCATCGTCTGCAGGTTTCCTTGAGCTCCACCTAATGTTGGTCTCTGCATCTGCTCCAGCCTTAATACAAGGGGAGGTGTCTAGTCTTAACCGCAACTTGATATACTGTGTTTTGTTGATATCCATGGAAGGCCTGCCGCTTTCTGAATAGAAACAGAAGAGGTGTGGATGCAGGGAGGAGAGGGGAGATGTGGAGAGGGAGGACTTGGAGAAGAGTTGGGAGTGGAAACTGCCATTGTAAATTAATAATAATAATAATAATAATAATAATAGTCATTAAAAGTTTTCTTATTGGTGTACATTCACTTATAGCATTAGTCAGAAACCTGTGGGTTCCCACCCCATTGTAAAAAACCCTATCTCCAAAATATTTACATTAAGATTCTTTTTTTTTTTTTTTTTTGGTTTTTCGAGACAGGGTTTTGAAACCTTTGTGTAGCTTTGGAGCCTATCCTGGCACTCCCTCTAGAGACCAGGCTGGCCTCAAACTCACAGAGATCCACCCACCTCTGCTTCCCGAGTGCTAGGATCAAAGGCATGCGCCACCAACGCCTGGCTTACATCAAGATTCTTAACAGTCACAAAATGATAGTTATGAAGTAGCAATGACTGTGATTTTATGGTTGGAGGTCACTACAACATGAGGAACTGTATTAAAGGGTCACAGCATTGGAAAGGTTGAGAATCACAGCTGTAGCTTTCTTTGCAAGGCTTTAAAATAAAGTGTAAGTTACTAAGTACCTTTAAGTCTTAAGAATAATCTTTTCACAATCATTAGGAAAAATATACCTTCTAAACAAAAATAGTTTAGTAGTTTCTATGATATAAAAAGGTTAAATGTTCAGAAACTAAAATACTTATTTAAGATCCTGATTGCCAGTCAGGTGGTGGTGGTGGCACAAGCCTTTAATCCAACCTAGCACTGGGGAGGCAGAGGCAGGCAGGCAGACCTCTGTGAGTTCAAGACCAGCTTGGTCTACCAAGCTAGTTCTAAGAGATCCAACCCTACACAAAGAAACCCTGCCCCCCCCAAAAAAAATCTTGATTGTCACCACTGGGGAGATGGATCAGTGGTGAAGAGCACTTGCTCTTTCTTCACCAAGCACACACACTGACTCACAATCATTTGTAACTGCATGCCCTCTTCTGGCTTCTCTAGGTACCAAGTACACAGGTAGGCACAGATTTCATACACAAAATACCCATACACATAAAATTTAAAAAAGATGTTGACTGTGAGGTTCTAAATTTGTAATTCTAAATTGACACCCAGATATGTATATTTTATGGTAATCAAAACCATTAAAAAACTCTGCTTATTGCATAAATACTGATCATCTTGTTTGTTGTACACTGTGTAGAGAGAGAGCTAGGCAGCAAGCCAGACAGATATAAAGAGCTCTTCTCCAAAGAAGCTTGGAACCTGTCAATGGGAAGGACTTCTAAACAGATCATTGGCATGTTCTGCACGAAGATATAGGGGAGTTGTCACAAGGTATAGTGGTAACAGAGGTAGTGAAGGTGAATCTCAAAGGAGCAAGTTTGCTAAGCTTCTACAGGGGAAAAAGTTCTCTGTAGGAGAAACCATGTTAAGTGTTAAACAGAGAGATAGAAGAGACAATGACAAAAACATGATTGAACAAATTCTGGTAGTTTGGTGTTTCTGAACAAAAACTAAATGGACCTAAAGGATGTTAGGTTTTATGTTATATAAGCTTTACACAAAAGACACAGGATAAAATATACATGATCAAAGACTATGTAAGCATCATTGTGATGGCAGATCTGAGAGTCCTATTAAAGTCAAGAAGTCTGCCTAGGGAGCCACTGTTAATATTTAGACTGAAAATGGAGAACACATGAATCAGATAATAATTGTGTAGATCAGAAAAAGTTGAGGGCTTGGGAAACATTGATTATACTACACTAGTTGAGAAAGGCAGACAAAAATGGGACTGATGATACTGCCCATAGACAAAGCAGGGATGGCTGGTGTTTAGAGTAGGAAGGAAGTAGATGTGGATGCAACTGCGTGAGCTCTGGAGCCCTGTGAGCTTTCCAAGTAATGATATACATTATCAGATACATTCAGAGAGCACGATTGAAGATTCGGACAGGCTGGATACTATGTTTATGCCTCACTGACTACGTGTATTATTCTGAAGCCATGGCTGTAGAGAATCCTATAGAGCTTGGATAGTCAGGAGGTAAGTGTGCCAAGCACTAAACCCTGAGGAAGTCTGATTCTACACCAATCATCTACAAAGAACATTATCTAAGTTCATATCAGAGAATTAAGCCTTGGGAAACTTTAAAATTATATTCGCACTCATATCTTTATTCTACATGCCAACTCTTAATTTAAATTTAAGGCCCTGTTTTGATCACTGCCTTTTATAGAGAAAATTGTTAAGACAGATAATTTTAAATGCTGAGAATTAGAAAAAAATTATGCTTCTCAATGGGGGAACACTGGATTGCACTTAGCTATGAAAGGAATGGTCAAGAATGTGGAAAGGGAACCGAGTTAACTCAATAGGAGGTTGCATTAGTTACCTGTCTTGTTTTAGAGTGAAAGGAAAGAAAGGCCATTTTGGCTCATAGTTCAAGGATGAAGTCCATCAGAGACGGGGAGTCATGGTGCCAAAAGCTTGAAACTTGCTGTCTATAGTCAAGAAGCAAAGAGTCCAAGTCTCTGGTACTCAGCTTACTTCTTCCTTTTCATTCACTCAGATAGCTAGGGTGTGTCCTCTCACTGCAATTAATGTAATCAAGAGTCCCTCCCAGACATACACAGAGATAGAACTCCAAGCTAAGAGCTTATCTGTTGACAATACAAGCTATCAGAGGAGTTGACCTCTTCTTGTAACCTTTCTTCTTTCTGTTTCCAGGGGTGATTTACTCATGTAGCTTTTACATGCATTGCATGTGCCATGTAAGAAGTGTTAGAGACATAATTCGCAGCACAGTGGCAGTAGTGGAAACAGTGAAAAGTGTTCACATAGATGGTGATGGTACATCCAAAATGATTGTCTGCTTTCCCTGTACTTCATGAGCCCATGGCAGGCTGAGGAAAAGCTTTCTAAGACCTGAAATATGGAGTTGCTGCTCACTGGTTTCTGTGAATGAAGTGAGATCAGGACTGCCTGACCAGGAGGGATGTAGCATGTGGCTTCAGTTTCAGACACTACTGGCTTTATTAAACATCCAAGTAGACACAAGGTGGGAGAAAAATAAAGAAGACACGTTTCCAGTTGGATTAGGGAAGATGTTAAAGGAGAAAGGAAAGATGGATCCAGCGAAGCAATGAAGCTGTCAACGAAGAGGATAAAGAAGAATGGATCACTTGCAGTTTCCTGACAACCTTGTCAAAGGCAGTGTCTGTGGAGGAGGCAGTGTGAAAGCCTGGCTGAAGCGGAAGTGAGAGAATATGAGGAAAGGCATTGCAGACATTGAGTATAGTCAACTTCTTTTGGAGGAATTAATCAACTAAGAGTAATAGGAAACTGCTAATGGCATAAGCAGAGAAGAGAGATTCTCTTTTAAGATGTAATAAAACCTCCCAGCATGTTATTATGCTGCTTGGAAAAATTTTAAAGATAGAAAAATACTGATGATGCAGGAGACATGGTAAGAACTGCAAGCTCTACATCCTTCTATATGAAAGCAATGGGCTTTGTTAAGCAATGGAGTGTCAGCCTTTGCTATGAACAAGCAGAGTTCTCAGGGCATGTGAGCTGCTCAGTAAATAATAATCAATCAACATCGACTTTCAGTCTCCCTACAATAAAACCTCCTAATACACTGTGAATAGTTAGGGTATTCGAATCTCATCACAATCTTGACGATCAATTTTGTCACCGATGTTCTCCAGAACCCCACATAAAGCATCCAACCTTTCTAAGACTTGGTTTGTTTCTGATTATGTAATGGACCACTTCCTAGTCATCACAGTGCCTGGAAAGTAAATGAGTGATAAAAGTAAACTTTCCTGGGCACTGCATCCCTTTGATGGATACTGCTGCAGAACATCACAGAGGAAAAAAACAGAAAAAAAAGTATCTTAAGACCAAATATCTACCTAGCCTTGCAGAGACCTTTCCACAGCTTATCTTCTAAACCTTCAAATAAAAGACATCCAGTCACTATGCCTAACCACTCTGTATAACTGTCACTGCTGAAGAGTCTTTCATACAAACAGTATATGTTTACTATCTTAGTTGCCACTGTTTCAATGAGAACTGTACATGCAAAGCTTGGCTGCATAGTCCTCATCCTTGGAGACATAGCTCAGATGTCACTGCCTCTTGGAGGTATCACTGGATCATTCTGGAAATATCCTCTACCTGTCTCTACCGAGTGATGGTGATATCCGCGTTAAAACATTGAGCAGCCTACCCTGGGAGGATCTGTTTGCATTTCTGCCTTCTCCACAGATTGTGACCACCTTATCTGTCCTCCTCCGTGACATGCACAGAGTAGATATGAACTAAATATTTGCCAAATTTAAATATAAATTTTGAAGTCAAGGTTGGTCAAATAAAATGTCATGATGCACAGGAAAGCCATGGAGTAACTAGGTAGTGATACTGCGTGTGTGGACATGAGGAAGGAAGGCTCATGTTCTAGATACCCACCATTTCTGACCACTTTATAAAGAGACCCCTGTTTTCAAGGACTGTTTCGATAAATAATGTGAGGAAATTATTTTCATATAGTTTTAACATAAAACAGAATACAGAGCTGTTCTTGCACATATGTCTGTTCCACATAAAGAATTGGTGGCTTCCATGTTTTCTTGAGAAAGCATACAAATGATCTAGCCCAACCCTCAGCTCTAGGAGAATCCTGACATCAATGAGATCACAGCTTTTAGAGTCTAATACAAGAGCAGACATAAGTGAGTTGAGCTTCCACTAAGTGAATTTGGGGGATTGTACTTCCTGGCAGAGGTGAGTTGCTTCTTAGTATCAGATTTTCTCGGTCCCAGCCCAGTTATTCTTTTTCCCTGCTGTGAGGCCTCATCTTTGAATTTTCTGTTAAGCTTTTTAATAGACAATCTGCTCCAGTACTTTCAGAGAGAAAAGGAAAAAGTACTTCTTTTCTCTAGCAATGGCAGTTAAACCTTCCATTTCATATGAAATCAAGTGGGGACATCTGTGCTTTGTCATCAAAAAGAAAATGGTTTAATTTTTCTAATGATTATCTCTGTGTCAGCCATGGGGTAAGAACACACTTGCCTTTGTGTCACCTTGAGAATTGTGTCTTAATTCCCCATGTGCAGGCCCAAGATAGAATCATTCTCCATTAGGTTCTTATCTGCATCTGCCTCTGAGAAGCTGCTTACTCTCAGTGTTGGACCTCCCTTCACATTAACTTTAAATTGGAAGCATCTTTTCAAATGAAGATAATCTGGATTGCACTTGTCTATGGGAAACTATAATAACTCCGCAGTAGATGGAAATGTTTTGGACTGCAAAGAGCTTTGAAGCCTCTTTTTCCATTACCAGTCACTTGTGTGAGTAAACGTTAAAGTTCAGATAACAAATGCCATGCCGACAACAAACACAACAGAGGCTCTCATCTGTGTCTCACAGCTCTCCACATATAAAGGAAGAGTCTGTTGTCCTGATTCCCAGAGGGGTAACTACTAGGGAGAAATGAAATACTGAAGAAAAAGAAACCACTAGGCCATACTGAAAGGGAGAAAAGAAGTGCTAACTTTGTTTTCCTCAAAACAATACACATGATTGGTGAGGGCTGTCTGTGCTTTATTTGTTCTGCAGTAAGTTTGAAAACTTCTAGTCCTACTTCAATACCTGGGACAATTCAGATGCTGCTGACTACTGCCACAACGCTGACTAATACCAGTTTCTTATACAAAGTGTAGAACACCAGACAGCTAATCACAATGGGCCATCATAGTACCATGCATACCCAAAAGGAAGACAGGGCTTAACAAAAGCATCACGTAAATTTTAAACTAGATTTGTAAGTTACATTAATATGGCCACTGGGTGGGGAAAGAAAACTCAAGCAATACTGCAGAGCAATTGAGCTAAGGAGAATGGGTATATTAAGATCATTTGTGCCACATGCTTGCTGGTAGGTAAGGGGTCATCTGTTCAGCTCTCCTATGGGTAGATGACATTGTAAGCTAGCACAGCATTTTTCCAGTCAGGTTTTAAATATTTTGCATCTGCAACCATCTAACACTGCAAGGCTCTACATAGGAAACAGAATGGCTTCTTGGTGTGTTGAGAATGAGTACTCTGCCAGAGAAACAATGGGCTGCTTAAAAGAAATGACTTCTTGAGGAGGAGCTGGTTACAAAGGAAAGATAAAAGAATGCCTTTCCTCTTTGTGCACTTCATATAAGCCCCTGACAATCAGGAGACTGAAGCTTTTGAATGACCAATAATTTCACTTCAATGGCAGTATCATGAACTCTACTTCTAGACTGAGATACATAGCAGTGGGGTCGATTGCGACACATTTCCACCTAGACTGACTACAAGGACAGAAGAATGAACCACAAGAGAACTTCTTAGTGATGTGCATAGTTGCATATATTCTACCAGAAGGCTCCATAAAGCCAGAAGACTAATGCAGATATGTATCCATTAAGTACCTCTTAGGAGATTACAAATTATTACAGCAGTAATCATACATATAGGATGGCTATTAAAAGTTGGGAACTTAATTGTACAGATGTCTACATTATTTACATATATTGTCTAACTTAATCCTTATAGCTATCTTATGAGGTAAATATGATTATGGATCCAATTTCACAGACGAGAAACCTGAGGCATAAAGCGCTTAAACAAACACCCAGCTGTTAATTGGAATCCCAAGTTCTTAACCGCTGTGTCGTACTGACAACCAGTCACAACTAACTCATTTCTCTCATTTCCAGATTCTGTTGTTATGACAATTGTCAGGTGTGTTCAACACATCTCCAAAGCTTGGACACTGGGCTTTCATTTAACACCAGATCATTTCTGTGCTTCTATTGAGCATAGGCCTGGCAGCACAGGATGCTTTGAGATCTTCTCTAGCAGTTGCAGACATGCACCTCCTCCCAAAGAGTGAGGGAACCTCTCAAGTAAGAGCCATTGAAAGGCATTAAAAATGTTTGTCACTCGTTTTGTTTGCACTTTAATGTATTTCTAAATTGTATTTCTCTTAAATGGTATTATAAACTTTTCAGAGTTTTTACGCAGAGAAAATACCTTTTTTGTTTGGTAAACATACTGTTTTAGATCATTAATGCACTTAAAAATGCTCTAAAATATGTAAAGTTCTTAAGCTGTGATACAATGGAAGAATTGCACTTTTCAAAAACTGTGCAGCTATAAAACCTGGTCACTCCTGGTAAGAAATCAAGAAGATAGCCTTTAAATCGGGCTTATCACTGGCTACAAAGTAGCAGATTTTGTGTGTGATGTAGGCCTTCATCTTAGAGCTTACTATATTTCTCCAACATCAGCTTCTTCCAGACTTACCTTGATGCAAGAAGCTTATCTTCATTTCCAAAGTCACCAATGCCTCACATTCTTTTTTAATCTTCCTTGACCCACACCCACACCCACACCCACACCCACACACACACCCACACACACCCACACACCCACACACACACACACACACACTCCAAATCTTTTTATTTTTCTTTAAGTAGCTTTGTGTGAAAGGACACACATAGGTCAGGGGCAAGCCATTAGAATGGACTAGTAAAGTCCTCCAGAAGTCTCCAAGGAAATCTCATCTGCTCAGTTGAGTTAATGTCCACTTGTATTTTGGACAAATGCCCAGAAGCTAGTAGACAACAGAATCTTTTATATGTACTACAATTCCCCCCAAACAGAAAGCATAAAATAAAAGGAGCTTGTTCCTTGGAGAACAAGGGTAACCATAACAATGCATTGCACTCAACCCTGTGTTGGATTTCGAAAACATTTTTCTCATTTTCTATTATTAATCAAGGGTTTTTAAGTTTAATTTTAACCATTCTTTTTTCCTGTAGCACTGTATGTAATAGAACCCTCCTTTGAGCTAGGGAATAGCTCCATGGTAACAGATTCTCAAACATCAGCACAGGATGGAGCTTTCAGTGTGTGATCACAGCTCAGAGAAGGAGGAGGAGGAAAACGATGAAACCCATGTAGGGTTTCTTTCCTTCCTTGGGATAACATCCTGAGAAAAAGAAATCAGCAACCTCATAAGGTTACTGAGAACAGGGAAGGAAAGTGGAGTCAAGTGACAGACCAAGCTTAAAATGCTAATGAGATAGTTCTGGAATTTCAAGATCTAAAATAAATCCTTTATTTTAGTTCCCTACAGAGACGAAAAACAAGTTTTTTATTCAATAGAGCTGAAAGAGGTCTCTTTTCTGATGCCACACTTTCTAGTATATACGGAAATAGAGCCACTTATGTGGAAACAGTCCTGTGTTGGGTACAGTGCTACAGTCCACATACACATGACTTTATAGGATACATTTCGGTGAAAGTACATTATGGATAAAATGAAGTATGTGTTCCTATCTTTAATAGTGAGTGAGCTGTGCCTATATATAGATGCTGGGCACCAAAGTTCTGTCTGAAAACTATTAATCAGAAACTAACTGGTCCTATCATTACTTACCTAGCCATCGGTGTTAATACACACAAATCCCCTGGTCTTAAAAAATAAAATAAAATCCTGTTTATTTCTCTGCCAAACCTCAGGGAATAGATGTTAACTGGTCAGAAAACAATTCAGTAGTGACTCACAGGAGTTTTTATTTGAAGGACCACTTTAAACTCTCATCATTTCTACTGGAAAGAGAGAGGTCTTGCTGCAACAAAACTTTAAAAATGTAGTGCATTTCAAGTTTAGATAGCCTTTAGGTGTATGGGTGCTGCTAAAGTGCTGAAGGATGTTTAATGCCGTTTGTTCTTCCAATCTTGTTTGCACTATTAATTTGGTTAATGGGTTAGTAATCCTTTCTTTATAGATAGCAGAAAAGTAAACTTCAACCCAGCACTTTCTAAATTATTACATCTTCTGAACAAATGGGGTGCAGATTAATGAGGTTTTACTGAGAGCTCTGGAGTCACAGGGGCCTTAAATGAAGTGATGCATCCTTTTTTCCATTTAATGAAAATAACCATCATGAAATGTAAATTGAGCTTTAAGGCAGGACAGTAGAACTGCATCCATACCTGGAAGCACTGACATCCCTTTCAATGTACATCTCTGGACCATCCTCCCCCACTGACAGTATGAGCTGCAACCACTTACGGAAGATTAAGAGGTCACCTAACTTACATCCCCTTCTTAGCTGCACCAAGTCTCATAGTATGACATAAGTATGCACACTCTTACTTTATATTAACAGCTGATTAAAGAGGGCTTCTCATCTTCAGATTTTTCATTCATTAATGACAAATGACAGTATAAGAATAGAAGATCCTTGTGCTGGCCTGAATAAGAATGGCCCTCATAGACCCATATGTTTGAATACTTAGCTCCCACAGGTAGAAAGTTTGGGAGGAATTAGGAGGTGTGGCCTTGCTGGAGGAGGTTTGTCACTGCAGGCAAGCTTTAAGGTGTCAGAAATCCCTGGCCTGCCCTTTGTGCTTGCTTCCTTCTGCTTGCAGCTCTGTTATTCCTGCTGCCACACCTTTGCTCTGCCATCATGAACTCAACAACTCTAAAACTAAAGACAAAAATAAACTGTTTTCTAAGTTACATTGGCAAAAGAAATACAATTACAGTTGAAATAGATGACTGATAATTGATTGCAATTGTAAATGCAATATAATCCTCCTCCATATGTTACAAATGTCTATGTGGATTCATTCACGAAAAAAATACATAAATGGGGTATCATAATTACACAAAGTATTTTCTACATCAGGATATGATATTTGAGCATGTAAATTGGTGCTGGAACTTTCTGCACAAGAAACAATTTCATCTCTACAAAATTTGTATTTTAAAAAAATCCTGGGAACCTTCTGGATCAACAAACATCTATTTTAGAATGATTACTGACAATGCAGCTCTTAAATACAATAATAGCAAAGTCAAAGTCACATGTAGAAATGATTATGTCAATGAAAGACAGTTATGATCTTAAAGGGATGTAAGGGCATCTACTTTATTCTTTGTTTTACTAAATTAATTAGGAAGACAATGTTATTATCTGAATGTAACACCATTACTCTTGAAGGCACTCCTCATGAATCCATCCAGCTCAAAATAAACTCTCCTTTTACTTCTAATCTCCTAGCCAACCAAGATGTCATTAAAAATATTAAGAACTACTTAGTATCTTTGGGGTTTCTTGTATTGATCCAAGATGACAAAGAAAGAACTACTGAAAACAGCATGATTTTCAGCTTTAGCGCTAACATTAAGCCTCAAATTTTTAATCTGAAAAATATATTCTGTTGGTCTTGGCACCACATTTTTAGCAATTATATGTAGAATATAGTGTAGCACTATAGTATATAATACTTTATATATCTGAAATGAAAAACTACTGTACAAAAGTCATCGGAAAAAAGAAGAGCCATGTTTACTTCCTTGCATAAGATATTATATGCCTATAATGATTCAGGTAGCTAAGGTCAATGGTGAATACAGGTTTCTAATCATAAGCATTATCATGGGAAACTAAATACAATGGAAAGTTACAGAAAAGCAAACAAGATTACTAATGCAGTTTAAAATTTGCAAGAGTTTTGTATGAGGAAAGGGGCAGAGGGGTAGTTATTGCTATGCTTCTCAATACATGTCCAGGAAAATGATGCTATTGTGATAAAGGTATGGGCCAAAGAAAATGATCAGTAATTATTTTTGAAACCATTTTTATCATCTTTAATTTTTTCTCAATAGAATGCTACTATCATCACTTTGTATTTAGTATTGTTGAAGTCAGTACTGGTACGCTGCTCAGATGATTCTTTTCTACACTTGATTTCTCAATCAAGACATGTAATTGGGATGTCGTTCTGTATATATGTTTCTCTTATTGGTTGGTGAATAAAACATTGATTGACTAGTAGTCAGGCAAGAGGGCTAGGCGGGTCTACGAGAGGAAGAGAATTGTGGGAAGGAGATGCAGGGAGAGGTCTCAAGGGAGACACCTTGTAGCCCCTGAAGGAGTAACATGCTGGAGCATTCTCTGGTAAGATAAGGCCATGTAGAAATGCATAGATTAATAGTTATGGATTAATAATTAAGAGAGAACTAGCCAATAAGAAGCCTGAGCCATCAGCCAAACAGTTTCTAATTAATATAAAACTTGATGTGTTTATTTGGGACTGAAGGGAGGCAGGACTAGGAAGAACAGAACCTCTGTCCACAACATGAAAATTAAGTTCTGGCTGTCATTTCTTTTAAGTACTTTCTATTTTATCCACAGAATTCTGGCACAGCTGAAATTATTAAATGTATATAAAAGCATGGGCTTAGTTCACATTTGAAGATTTCTTTGATAGCTTAAAATGCTACTGTATTTTGTAATAGTTTAAGTGTGCATTTTAGAAATTGCATTCATGTACTGTGGTTATATTTCTGGAGAATATAAATATTTTAAACTTTCTTCTTTTCCAATTGTCTTATTTTATTCATTTTCCTTGACTATAATATTTGATGCTGGGTGATAAATCAATGTGGTAACATAAAATAACCTTGTTTTTTCCTCATTTTAGAGGAAACATCCCTGATTTTTAAACCTCAGAATAATATTTAATATAGTCTTCTGCTAGATGATTCATTTAACTAGAACAGAACCACCCTATTCTTAGTTGTTCTAGAAAATTAAAGTATTAAATAGACTAAATATTTTCAATCACATTTTCATCATATAATGGGATGATAATATCATTTTCTCCTAATCTTTTAAGCAATTAAGAATTTTAAGCTGTTATGATTTCAAGTATTACCTTCCAACAATCTTTATATTTCTTCTTTGCAGTTTTTCTTAATATTTTATTAAATTTTGAGATGTTCATATCTCCACATAATATTTTTATCATATATATCCCTACTCCTCCATTAATTCCTGCCATCTATCTCCCATCCCCACCCTTCCCAATATTGTGTCATCTTCTTTTTCTTCTTGATAGCACGCTGAATCCAATTTGTGCTGCTTAATATAATCACAAGTATGGAACCACCCACTGGAGGATGGTTGACCTACCAGGGTTCCTATCCTTAAAGAAAACTCTTGATGACTTCCAGAAACCATCAAGTGTGAATAGGTCCTCATGTGGGGATGGGGGCTCATGAGTTCCTCCTAGCTCAATGCTGGGTTGTTGACTAGCTTGATCTTTGCAGTATTTTGTGTGCAGGCAACTACAGCTACTGTGAGTTTATGAGTGCAGTGATCCTTTCATGTACAGTTTCAGTACAGTCCTCCCTGAACTCTGTCCCTTAGAATCATTCTCTCTCCTCTTCTGAGATAGTCCATTTAGAAAACTAATAGTAGTACGTTCACCCGTGGGGCATATGAGTTCCATAACCATGGGATCTTCAATAGATTTATAGTACTAGGCATGAGTTCCCTTCTATGATGTCAGCCTTAACTCCAACTAGAGTTTTTTTTTATGCCTCTACTGCACTTATGGGCATATTTTACTATGCTGATAATTATTATATCTTAAAGTGTTCACAACTAGATAAGACTATTCATGACTTTTCTCCCTCCAGTCACCTATACAGTACGTTCAAGTACTCTGAAAACTAGCCAGTAGGCAGAAAGATTGAAACTACTTAGAGAATTCATCTTACCTTAATCAGAGTGGCTAGTATTAAGAAAACAAAAGATAACAAGTGCTGGAGAGGACATGGAGAATGGGGAACATATACAGTCTCTGGCCATACCTTTTCAGTTTTAGTGGTAAACATAAATGTAAGATATTCCTCAGTACATGCATTTACCTACATTTCCAAGAACAAAAGGCATTAGAGAAGTTTTCATATCTGTTTCCTCTGCTCTTCCTATAAAGTCCAAGATAAACAATTATAGTCAAGGTAAGACTACAAGGTAAGGGCTAAGGAGATAGTCCAGAAGTAGGCTCTTACACAGCAAGCAGGAATCTCTCTGGGTTTGATCCCCTATACCAAGAGAGATAATGAAAAAGGAGGGATTATTTGGTTTTAAAAAATACATCTGGCTCAGTGTAGCATAGTTTTAGAAGAAGAGACTTCCTGTCATTTAATTTATTTTGAGCTTCATTTATGCAGATCTCAAAACTGATAGATGGAGAATTGATCAAGTCCAGAGTTTGTATCTTCATAGTTCTAACTCACTATGAAGAAATGCCTAGAGAGAGTCCATCATTTGAGGATGAACTGGGACCCATCTGGCAATCTTGGTAGAGCTAGCCTTCTCCTCTGGGAAGAGATTTTAATACAAGTTTGGCCAGGATAACCGTTCTGGGGAGAGGAAAGGATTTCTATAAGGAAAGATCTCCTGCACCTTCTCTATAAGGGTAGCTGGCTGTCAACAATTGTCATGGAGTATGTCATAAGTCATCTTCAGTGGTAAGCACTTCCACACTTTCTTCTCTAACCTCCTAAACTCCAAGGCATCTGATACTATCAAACTCACTTTATGAACAAGCAACAGAGGCTTACTGAAACCAAACAATTTACCCAGAACATCCATGTTTACCAGCAGAAGTGCCCACACTTCCAGTCAGGCATTGGTTTACACTTAGAGTATTATTCATTAGCAAGGAATCAGAAATCACAGATCTCAGAGTACCAGGGCAAATATACCATAAATTTCCACCTTATTTTGATGTATCAAATTGGGGAAGATGAGACCCTGTTTAATAAGGATGATATCTGATAGGAAGACAAAAAAGTATATAGAGAAGGCAGGCAGGCAAAGGAGGAACAAAACTCAGAGACCTATGTGCCAGATCCAGAACAAACCAGTAGAAGGATTCACAGATATTTCCCTGACAGTCACACACAATATCCCTTAATGCTTACCAAAATTTAAAATAAGTTCCAAAAAGTAGTTGTATGCACTATGGCCTCTCGCTGCTGTATGGTTTTATAGTATGAACTGGCCTACAATTAGTAATTAGGAGAATGCTGCCAGAAAAACAGGAGTCACATCCTATACACTTAACTTGCAAGTGTTTTTCCCAGAAACAAAGCAGTAGTTGCATACAGTATACAATTCCACATCTGAAACTGTGTAATCACAGCACTGTCTGTCCATGGTGGCCAGTCATTTGATTCATGGATATCTGTTCCAACTTCTGGTAAGGAAATGAGAGAGTAATGTCACTCTCCAATGGCCCATTTTGCTTGTGGATATTTTGCTGACATAAGCAAGCAGCTTTAACTCTTCCTCCTTCTTGTTGGCAGAGAGCTACTTCTAGATTTCCTTCCTTGTCACATTTGCTACAGGTACAATAGGAAGTGGCTATAAAAAATGGATTGGTATCTTACTAGGTTTTTAAAAACTGGTTCTTTGTTTTTGTTAGACATCTGTTTGCAAGGCTTATGAGTCTGAATGTCTGAAGCCTGTTTTCCCACATGAACTCAGTTACTTTCAGTTTTCTAGATCTTGGGGCATCTTCAGGACCACAAGTAACATGTTACAGAAAAAAACAAAACAAAACTGTAACGCATGTGATTTTCCTATAATTCTTGGTCTTAGTTACTTTACTTAGTAGAAGTTTTTTGATTATTGATTATTGAGTTATCCACATAATAATCAAACATTTCCAAGTCACATAGGAGACATCATTTATACACCTTAAATGCCGAAACACAAGGAACTGAACAAGTGTTTCTTCCCTTTTTATCTGTCTCAAACAAAACAAAACAAAACAAAACAAAACAAAACAAAACAAAAACTTGTATTTGAGTCTAACCCTAAAGGGCTTTACCTTGTCAAAAATTAGGAAAATCATATATATGCATGTAACCTAGAAGAATGGCTTTATGTCTGTTATTGGGGATTTTCACAGTGGAAATAAGGACAAAAAATGGAACCACATTAATATATCATTTGTAATCCCTTTTGAACTATGTTTCATTTTAGAAAACTGAGGATTTACTATCTTAACTCTCTTTCTTCAAAAGAAAACACTGTCTTACTTTGCAGTGTCTCGATCAAGAGCACAGAATCATCACTAATTAGAGGTTGTCACGAACTCAGGGTACTTGGAGGCAGAAACTTCAGGCAATACCAACTCAGGGGGTATGACCTGGCGTTTGGGTTTCTGGAACTTTTGATGGAACTTGTGGCCATTTTCATGCTTAATTGGGCTATAGGATCCTGTCTATGACAGGGGAGAAAAATGAGGTCCTGTTTATGTGGTTGGTCTTTGAAATAACTTCATTAATGATACCTGGAAGCATTAAAAGTCATTATAATGCTGTCAATATTTCCTATTATATTTATTTTGTAAGACACAAAACTGACCCTTCGATCTGCAAGATAATTTATTTATTCTATGAAGACATATTTTTGTTGCTTGTCAGCAATATAGAATTGCTTAAATATAAACATTCTTGCTGGAGACCTGTTGTTCTTGTTGGTTTTTTTTTTTTTTTCTTCTTAATACAAGTTGGTTATCTGGGAAGAGGAAGCTCCATTGAGAAAATGTTTCCAACAGATTTTCTACAGGCAAGTTTGAAGGCATTATTTTGATTAATGATTGATGTGAGAGGGCCTAGCTTACTCTGGGTAATGCCACCCCTGGGCAGGTTGTCCTGGGTTATATAATAAATGCAATCGGAACAAGCTATGAGGAGCAAGCCAATAAGCAGCACTCCTCTATGGCCTCTGCATCAGTTCCTGCCTCAATTTCCTGCCCTGACTTCCCTTTAAGAAGTGTGGAGGACTGTTATTAGGACATTTATGCCAAACAAGTCCCTAAGTTGCTTTTGTTCATGGTCTTTATCACATCAACAGAAACCAAACTAAGATATCTAGTGTTAATAAAAGCAGAGAGAAGCAGAAAGAAATTTTGCACATAGGAAAAATTATGTTCTTAAACCTACCTTTGTTAATTCTTTTAATTTCAGTATTGCATTAAACAGGCTCAGTTTTGTAAAACTGACTGTGCATTTATCTGTGTACCCTGAGATTTCAGTGCTACGATTCTTCCTGCCTCATTTCTCTCCTCTGTCTCTACACTCAGTTTATATGTTTGGACACTGTCCTTTACCATCTATCACGGAAGATTTGCCAGTGTAGATCTTGTACATCCCTCTCTTCACTGAGTTCTACAGGGAAAACAGCTGGGTATCATCTAATGCTCTTTCTCCATCAATTAATCATCCACTTAGTCAAGTAACTTGCGCTCCCTTCTCTCTGCCTCATGCAATTTCCAGTGCCATTCCGTCAGCTGTTTTCCTGGTTCTAGTCAGATGTGGACTGTGGGGAAGGCAGGGCAGCCCCAATTATCTCTTAGCCTCTTTGCTTCCATAGTCAGCTTCATTCTACATCCAGGATGGCTTTTCAAAAGAACAGACTCCTGGAAATGATCTGACGGTAAAATCTACTGCTGTCAACAGCATAAAGCTACCAGCACAGACTTGAAGTTATTTAATCAAATAGTTTGTGCTTATTTTTCTATCAGTGCTTGGAGAAAATGTAACTGATTACCTATTATGTGTCAAACTTATTCCAGATGCTAGAACTATAGCAGTGAACTAGGATGCAGGTTTTACTGTTAGTAGAAAAAGGTGGAAAAGAACAATGAACCCCAGTCTGGTGGTATAGGCCTTTATCCTCAGTTACTCAGCAAGGAGGCAGGAGGTTGTCAAGTTCAAGGCCTACCCGGGAAACTAAGCAAGATCCTATTTCCCAATGGAAGAAACAAAGCCAAATAGAGTGCCGGGACTTTGCCAATGACAGAGAACATATGCAAGATCCCAAGTCCAATCCCTGGTACTGAGAAACAAAATGGAAAGATGGACATGTATACTCAACCCAAATAAGCATGTCTCAGTAGAAGATATATAAAGTTCAACGGGTCTGTACAAAGTGCTTAATCCCAAAGCAAAGCCATAATGAGACCACCTCATTCGAGTAGGAACAGCTACTGGAAGACAAAAGATAACATATGCTTATGAGGGCATTGGGAATGGAAACATTTGCAGGCTGTCACTAGGAATGTAAATTAGTATAGCCAGTATGAATAACAGCACTGATGTTTCTCAAAATGTCTTAAAGAAAACAATCCCATTCCTATATTCTGTAGGTAGGGTGTGAAGAAAGCCCAGGATGGAAGGAATAGGAAATGGCTAGCTACAGTTTGATAGGAAGAGAAGTTCGGGGTGCTACTGCAGTCATGTGCTTGTAGGTACCAAAAATGTACTATCGATTTTTACAAAGCATGAGAAAGCAAGTAAATCTTTCCACTCAAAAGAAGTGATAAACATTGGAGGAAGAGATATGTGTCTTCTGATTTAAACATTACAGACTGCATGCATGCACAGAAATATCACATGATAGCTCACAAATGTATGTATTTTTTTTTTGTCTTTAGATATTGGTTAAAATCAATTTAAATTTAAGAAAAAAGAAGACAAAGAGGATTTCAGCATGATACAAGGATAAGATTAAACTAGGAGTTTATTCATAAATAACCCTATAAATCCGACATGAAACAGTGTTTTAATTGGAGGGTTAGAGAAGGCCTGTAAAGGGATGGGCAGTGTTGAGTAATAAGAATCACCAATGCATGTGAACCAGAAGGCAGGCAGGTGCAGATGGAGATGTGCTTCATGGCTTTGTGTTTCTAAAATGCTTGTGCTGGTCTGTGATAAGCCTGAGAGCACAACAAGAGTACAAACACCTCCATCTTTCTATTCCCATCTTCTGAGTGCATCATCCCATGGCACCAGATTTCTCCTATTCCTTTCTTCCGATTTTCTAAATTATTCTCTTGATGGCAGGTTCCCTTCACTTGTTATTTTCTTTACCTGCCTGGGTAAGCATGAGCTTATTTCTGGATACGGCTCCCATTCCATGTCCTGCCCCTATAACTGGGCATTCACCTTTCTGCTAATCTGTGTTCACCAAGCATAAAAAACAATACCCACTAAAGGGCATCTGCCTTTATAAATGAATGGACATTCAATTGATAGGTTACTCCATTCTCCTCCTTCATTTGCCTACTGTCTATCTTTTGGCCATGTTCTCCCCCTGTAGTTTCACTGAATAATACACTAAAGCAAAGAGAGGAAGAGAAATGCAAATTAATCAATTTTGATCACAGTGAGCATCTGTCATAAAAAGATTTGATGGAAGGCAAGGTTAAAATTATTGGCTCAAATGAGAATTATAAATTGCCCATGTGTGTCATTTATCTGTGCTATTTCTAGTCAAAATTTAACTTAGATTAATTGAAGAGAAGTTGGATCCGAAGATAAAAAACCAAAAGGTAGTCAAAAATGAAAAGAAGAGGGAGCTGAAAGCAAAACAAGGTTAGACCACACAAAGCAGTGAGGAAGGGGAGTATGCCCTCCTCACAGAGAAGTTTCCTGATGGGAAAACAGATCTGGAACAAAGAAACTCCCCTCTTCCCAACTGGTCATCTAGCATGCTGTGGACAAATAACACAACAGATAAGTCAGCCAAACTGCTTGGTTCTGTAATTATCTTCTTGTTCAAATAGCTCGAAATTTCTGAAGAGTTCCCAGTCTCTATATACTCGTTCAAAGACCCACTTACACTACACACAGTGTATGGCATACAGTTAGTGTTTTCCTGATCCCAAAGGGACATGGAGAACTGAATTGTTTCCTAAGGAAATCTACAGGATAGACCTAATGGTGCTATAAACTCTCGGGCACTTAAGTAAAGCAATAGCTAGCTATTTCCTGTGAAGAACTCAGGGGGCAGTGAATCTCATCCTTAATTCCCTTGTAGCTAATATGAAGCCATCTGCATTTATGCAGGGTCATTCCTGCATAGACACAATCCTTCATGTGCAATGTGGCCCTCAATACAATAGCACTCATTAGCAAATGTACAAACACTTCTGTGAATATATTAAAAGGTTCAAGAGAAATTAGCCTGTTTATAATTAGAAGATATTATTGAAAATGTATTTTATTTTTATGTCATTTGCTTTTCTGAATACATGAAAATTAAAAAATAAAGTACCTCCCCTACTCCTAGTTAAACTGCCTCACCAAAGTTCAAAATCTTTATATTTCAAGCACTGTCTTGTCCTTGTCAAAATCCGTTTGATGTGTTTTGTGGCAGTATATGTTTCTAGAGTTATTTTTATACATACAATATGGCAAATGTTCTCTTTCAGCAGCTCTGCATCACAGGAAGGTATTGAAGGCTGTATTAGTATTTTAATGGGTAATTATTACACCAGGGGCATACAGACAGACAAAAGTAACTGGTCCATGAAAGGGGCCTTCCTGAATGTACCAGGTTATTGGGTGGATAATAGCATTTCTGGAATAACTGAGCCTTTGAAAGACCTTCTCAAAAGCTTTGTGAAGCACATGCTACTTTATGGCAGAAAGAATGACCTGACTGTCTGGCCAAAATCCCTGCATAATTAACATTAATATGGCTTGCACAGGGTGTCTTTGTCCCTTTTAAGACTCAGAGAGCATTTTTTTCCATGCAGTCTTAAACACCAAGGGTCTATCAGGCACACTCTGAATTTACCTACTTATCCTTCCCAGGCAGAAGACTGAAAGGTTGACCATGAGAAGGGGAAGGAGACTGTAACAACATGGGGAACTGAGTCTTTTAGAGATGCTAATGGTGACTAGTTTGCTTTTCTCCAGGAAAGAGAAGGCACTGCCCAGGATTTTTGTGGGACTCTCCCAAGACAAGCATAGGGTTCTGTTAAAACAGATGCCCTGGAGGGAGTGCCAGCTAGAAGCAGCCCCTCCCAGACATCAGCACACTTATTCCTGGCCCTTAGGAAGCAGAGTGAGGGAAGGATTCAGACTCTTCCTCTAGGGCAATGCTTCCTGCCCACAAGGCTAGCCCTTTGAGTGATGATGTGGGAAAAGAAAATGAAGATTTAGCAAACAGAACAAAGCAGGGCTGATGGATAAGTGGAAAGAACTTCAAGATGGGAAGAAAGAAAAAAAAAAAAACCCACAGTAGCCACTTGCAGTTGTGTGATCTTGGGAAAACTATTCAACTCAGTAGTGGGCTTTTCTTTCTTTCTTTCTTACTTTCTTTCTTTCTCTCTCTCTCTCTCCCTCCCTCTCTCTCTCTCTCTCTCTCTCTCTCTCTCTCTCTCTCTCTCCCTCTCTCGCTCTCTCTGTCTTTCTTTCTTTCTTTTTTCTTCATCATAAAACATGAATAATAAAAGTACCTATCAGCTTGGTCATGAATTTTCAATGTTTCCTCACTAAGAAAAGTGGCATTTACTCAACATTGCAAAAACCTGAGACTAGATGTAATCTAAAGGACTTATTAAAAATTAGAACAAGGTGGGGCAGTGGTAGCACACACCTTTCATTCTAGCTAGCACTCAGGAGGCAGAGGCAGGTGGATCTCTGTGAGTTCAAGGCCAACCTGGTCGACAAAGTGAGTTCCAGGACAGCCAGAGCTACACAACTCAGAGAAACCCCTTTTTGGAAAAACAAAACAAAACTAAAGTTAGAAAACCCCAGCAAGTTCACTAGGGCAGGTACCATTAGCCAGCAGTTATTCTGATGGTTTCCCATATCCCACCAAATGCAACCTTATAAACCTGTGAGGCAGTGCCTATTTTGCCATCATTTTACATATGAATCATTTGAGACATGGCCATCTTAAAAACCAGGACCCGGACTTGTGCTTGCTTGCAAAATCTGTGTTCTTAACAACTAGCCCAGACTTGCTTCCTTATATGCAGGAGGGATGTAACACAGTCCAAGAATGGAGTCATGCAAGGGGAATTCTGAGTGATTGTGAGAAAACTCCAAGAAAACAAGACCAGACTCTTGGTGCTCTTAGTTTCTTTAGAACACAGAATTGTTCTCAGAATGTGCTTTTTTTCTCTTCCCAAGTGAAGCAGATAGGAGTGAGTTTACTTCAGCTGTTGTTATTCATATGCCTCTGTGAGGAGATGACAGCCAGCCCTAACCTAGTGGCATTGTGTTTGTCTGCCCAGAAATGAACTACTCTATCCCAGTCATTGGAGTGCGTAATAATTTGCACAGGTCCTCCATGATGACCAAAGAAAGTTAATGGAGCCAGGCATCCTTTAAGGGCAACTCACCTTTTACTCTGGCATGCCTAGGAGATCTTAGTGGCCTGCAGGTGAGATAAGAATACCATCTTACATCTGTCAGAATAGCTAAAATCAAAAACACCAATGACAATTTGTGCTGAGGAGGATGTGGAGAAAGGAGAACACTGCATGATTGCTGGTGGGAGTGTAAACTTACATAGCCACTTTGGAAACCAGTATGGCGGATTCCCAGGAAAATGGAAATCAGTCTACCTCAAGATCTAGCAATTCCCCTCTTAGGCATATACCCAAAGGATGCAAATTCATACAACAAGGACACCTGTTCAACTATGTTCATTGCAGCAGTATTTGTAGTACCCAGAACCTGGAAACAATCTAGATTCCCCTTTACTGAAGAATGGATAGAGAAAATGTGGTACATTAACACAATGGAGTATTACAGAAAAACAAACAAACAAACAAAACAATGGAATCTTGAAATTCACAGCCAAAAAGACGGAACTAGAAGAAACCATCCTGGGTAAGGTAACCCAGACACAGAAAGAAAAACATGGTGTGTACTCACTCATAAGTGGATATTAGATATAGAACAAAGGATACCAGCCTACCATCCACAAACCCATAGAAGCTAGGAAACAAGGAGGACTCTAAGAGAGACATATATGGACCCCTGGAGAAGGGGAAAGGGACAAGATCTCAGGAAGGTCAAGTTGGGGGAAGAATAGAGAAGGAGAGCAAGAAAATAGACATCTTAATAGAGAGAGCCATTATGAGTTTAACCAGAAACCTGGCACTAGGGAGATTCCCAGGAACCCACAGGATGATCACAACTAAGAATCTAAGCAATAGTGGAGAGGGTACCCTAAATGCTCTTTATCCATAATGAGATTGATGACTACCTTAAATGCCATCCTAGAGCATTCATCCAGTAGCTGATGGAAGCAGAAGCAGAGACTCACAGCTAAGCATTGGGCCAAACTCCTGAAGTCCAACTGTAGAGAGGGAGGAGGGATGAGCAAAGGGGTCAAGACCATGCTGGGGAAACACACAGAAACAGGTGACCTGAACAAGGGGGAGCTCACAGACCCCATTGGTAAAGCTGGGGAACCAGCATAGGACTGAACCAGGCCCTCTCAACATGGGTGTCAGTTGGGGGGCCTGGGTAGTCTATGGGGCCTCTGGCAATGGAACCAGTAGTTATCCCTAGTGCACAAATGGATTTGGGGGGCCCATTTCCTATGGAGGGATACACTCTCAGCCTAGATACATGGGGGAGGGCCTAGCTCCTGCCCCAGATGATGTTACAGACTTGCATCAGAGGCCTCACTCATACTGGGTGAGGGGGTGGGAGAGGGGGTTGGAGGGGGAAAATGGGAGGACAGGAGGGAAAGGGAACTGGGATTGGTATGTAAAAGAAGACTGTTCTTAATTTAAATAAAAATTAATAAAAAAAGCATAGGATAAATATCTGTGAGATACTAACAGCTGCCTCTGCTTCTGTAAAACTTGCTACTGCTATGGGAAAAAAGACAAAATTGTCTTTTTATTACTATATAGCAGGAAAGTAAGAAACAACTGAGGGAAGTAAGACAATTATCCTGCCCAGCTGTGGATTCCAAGGATGGGTGGAACACACATCTTTCTAATGTCCAACTTAAAAGAAGTTCACCTTAGTTCCTCTTCTATGTAGGCATGCTGTGTTGGCTTTATGGCTACTGTCCTCCTGCTAGCAGTAAAAATAAATGCATTTAATCAAAATTGGAATTGAGTCTAAGTCTCTGATTTCTCCCAGTGGATTCGAACACCACATCACCCCTATGGAAAAACATGTTTTTGCCACATGTGGCTTGTCTTTGTGACTGTATACTCTACTCAGGTGACTCTTCTTAACCCTCAGAGGATAAATTGTCTGGTGCTCTGATAAAGTTGGCTATTGCAAGAGATGTTAGTCTGCCTCATTTTTAGGCCCCACTCTCTCAGGTTCATGATGCCAACTACAGTGGTAAATACAGGAGAGAGAACTCTTTCATAATTTTTCTGTATATGGGGGATGGCAGTCCATGGGCTCTAATTTTTAAAACATCAGGACATTTGTCAGTAATAAAAACCCATCTGTGACTGCCTGATTGCCCTCAGATGAATGCTAAGGGAGAGAAAGGGTGGCTCTGGATCAACAAGGGGCTGATGATGAAACAAAGCTTGCCAAAGGTCCCAAGGTGTCCCTCTGCATTCAGACTCATGTGCCTATAATTGGGAGTGTGCCCCTCCCTTCTAGCTGCAGCAGTTTGGGCAGTGTCTATAGGTATTAAGCCCTACAAATGTGTGAGATATTATATTGCAATAGTACATAGCTGCTGTATAGTAGTTAACCCCTTGTTGGATGTGATCATTGCTGTCATTATTCAGATCAGCTATGATCATCTCTGCATTATTCCTAGGAGATCTGGCTTAGGAATACTCCCTCATGCAGGATGCAGGGGTGTTCACAAGCTCATAGGATCAAGAACCTGAATACCAACCTTAAAAGGTCTCACTTCCATTTTCTAAGTTTATATATGAGGGAAACAATTGTCATTATGGGATCTTTGCAAAGATCTGCCTTGGCTAGGTAAAATTCTTTGGGCAGACAGTCCCACAAGAGTGGTCTTGACAGAGCCCAGTAGTGTGCTGTCAGTAGTTTTCCCAATGGACTCTTTGGTTTTAGTTAGCCATTCATGTTTCTTAGAAGGTTCCTTGTTGGAGTCCATAAAGATGGCTTCACTCCATCCTGACTAAAGGTCAGAGAGTTCAAAACTGTCCTTAGTAAGTCATAAGACCTAAAGGTCTAAGGTGTGGCTACATTAGGATGTTTGGTCTTGGCCTTGGGAGTCTTATCTAAATAACAACACACTTGGTTTGAGGTGTGGTTACTCCTGACCCTCAAGGCCAGATAATGAAAAATTAAATATGAGGTGTGGTTACAGAATCCTTGGAGAATTGAGGAAGAAAAGCCTGTTTGTTCCATATACATGATACCATGATCCCCTTTTTTGGTTAAGATATTTAAGAATGGTGAAAAATAAACTCATGGTGTTCACTATTGACTGAATTACTCTTCTGATTTTATTCTTCTGTCTCTGTTTTTTTTTTTCCTTTAACATCTTTAACTAGCCTTTTCTTTATCTACATTCTCTTTCTCAGGAATGAACTATAGGCAAGTTGGCTGGCTCCAACTGCAGCCCCAAAAAGACAGCTTACCACAGTACCTATCCCCTACGTTTCCCAGAGACTTCTGAATAATGTAGCTGCCTTTGCCCATGCTCTGCTAAATTAAGTCCAATAACGTCACTGGTCCACCTGGCTAGATTTGTGGAATCTTTTCTTAGTTGGTGCTCTCTATATCTGAAGTAAACATATATTTCTTTACGTCTCAACAGCAAAAGTCTTGCAACAATAGCCTACTTGTCCTCAAGGAGTTGGTGTCTGGTTGGAAGATTCAGTTTCCATGTATTGAACCACTGAGAATAACTTAACTCACATAGTCAGGCACAATGCAGCCACAGTGACTTCAAGAATAGCATTCCAATCCACAGATACCTGCTCCATACCCACAAGACCACG
Source organism: Cricetulus griseus (assembly GCF_003668045.3). Taxonomy (NCBI): domain Eukaryota; kingdom Metazoa; phylum Chordata; class Mammalia; order Rodentia; family Cricetidae; genus Cricetulus; species Cricetulus griseus. The sequence goes on from NC_048598.1 coordinate 159,872,040, forward strand.
GCCAGCTGTTCTGGAGCACCTACAGTGAATTGTGATTCTGGCTATGGGCAAGTTCCATCTTGAGATGGACAAATGACAAAATCACTAGGTGGGTGGGGTGTGAATGCTCACCCCTTTCAGCATTCTTGACTTTGGTGAAGGCTCACATATTATAGTTTCTGTTCTATGTCCAGGCACCCTGATTGCAACTTGGTGAGTGAGTGAGCCTTCCCAGTCAAGTTATCTGGAATCACCTCAGATTCCCAGAGCACAGAGCACTGGGTGGGAAATTCCAAGCTCAGATTGGTTAGAACACCTCAAAGAGGCACAAGGCTCTATGTCCTAGGGACCAACTGCAGATTTACAGTGGTCCCATGTGTGTGGAGAACACCCCAGCTAAGACTTGAAGCTGAGTGTGCCATATTCCTTTCCTTTGTCCTTTCAAATGCACACCACTCTTAAATACAAACACAGAGTTTCTTAAAGTGACTCAAATTTAATCTCAAAGAAGTAGGAACAGACAGATGTAGATGTATAGTGATTTGTGTATTCCCAAGGCAATATATTTTCCATTTAGCAAGGCCTAAAAAGGTTTCTGGTTATCTTAGGGCAAGGTTTCATAGGAGACTGTCAGCATAAAAAGTGGTATGACTAGTTTAAAGGATGTATGTTAGAGAACCAAGGGTTCTGAATAAACAAATTAAATGTTGAACCTTTCACTCTTGTAAGGACTGTGTTCTGAAAAAAATGTCCACAGCTGCCTGGGAATACAATTTTACAACTACTTTAAGTAAAAAGCACTAAATTTACACTGTAATTGGCTGCAAAACAACCAGAGGAATTCATGGTTTCAGACAATGGTAACAAGGATGCCTCAGAGCACTGTTATCCTGAAATCACCTGAAGCAGCATCATAAGCTAATGTCATGGAGTGCTCCACATGGAAGGTCCTGTTCCAACTCTAAACAGCATCAGGCCCTGAGTGCCAGGTACAGACACAGGTTAAATAAGGAACTCTGGCCTGACACTGCTTTGCTACAAAAGCTGTAAAACTACCTTCCTAGGATCTCCCAAAGGGCTGGAAACAAACACAAACAAACAAACAAAAAACAAAAGAAAAAGACAAGAATATTAAAGGCACTCTGAACACCACTGACCTCTGTTTTAGAACAGGCCTGGAAACATGACTCTCTTATGTGAGTCAAATGGATTAGTAATCAAGGGCCCAATGAGCCAAGTGCTCAGCAGCATTTATCCTACACTTTCTGTTTTTCCCCCTTTGTAACTTCTATACTATTCTTCTTTGAGTCCTCAAAATATGACATTGTGAAAAGTGATGCTAAAACACACATAAGTAGCTGCTTAGAATGAGGTTCATGTTGAAAACATTTTCTTCTGTGCTGTTAGAGTCTGAATTACTTGGGCTTTGTGTGTCTGTGGGGTGTGTGTGTGTGTGTGTGTGTGTGTGTGTGTGTGTGTGTGTGTGTGTCTGTTGATGCTGAAGGTTGCTTGAACCTGACAGCATATTGTAGGGGCTCTACAGGCAAGAAAGTGTATGTGTGCTGTAGGACAATATTTCATGATGGTCTATAATTTTACCAAGCCTAAAACCCACTAGTGCACATAAGGGGAAACAAGCCTTTTACAAGGGAAAGGACTTTGGGACCATTGACTGGCAAAGCCCCAGTTATCAACAACAGTTTTGCTGAAAGAGTAAGTAATCCTTGAATGTTTTCAACTTTAAACGTGGGAAACATTATTATTGGTTTAAGTTCAAAGCTGTTCTTAAAGGAACCGTTATGTATAATATTATTCAATGCTTGCTTAAACACTGTTCTTCCTAATTGGAAGTTCTGAAGAATAAAAATGCAATGCTTTGATTTCCCTTCTATTTTTCTTCTTTACTTGGAACAGAGAGTTCCAAATGTAGAGTGAGTGAGTGTAGAGCTAAAACTATGCCTCCATGAAGACAGAGGGTCCCAGAGCATCCCACAAGATGCCAGAGTTGATGAGGAACAAGAACACCACTTCTCTCTGTAATTATACTCTCAGAACCCCAGGCTAACAAAACCCTGGGGTTAATGAAAACAAAACCAACAAGACACAGACAACAAAAACACTCAGGGAAATATAACTTATCAAATAAAGAATGCATAAAACTCAAAAGAGTTACAGCATAATTATCTGGCCAATAAAGAATCATCTGCATTGATATGAAACACTGCATAACGAATGATGAAATCTCTGGGTCATTTATCTAAAATTTGCTCCTTATCCTAGTTAAAACAGGTAACAAAGACATCAATAGTCCATTCTCCAACTTTAGCCAGTACCAACAGTTAGTCAGGAGTCATATAGTCCACATATGATCATATTCTTCAAGGTAGATTCTTCCCCAGGGAAGAAAACACCAATTGGTTATCCAAGATCAAATGGTTAGCCCCCCAAACATACATACATATTTACATATTAACATCACACAGACTGAGCAGTTGTATTTATCTACTTAGGAATACATAGCTACATACATATACATAGATGTATACAACAATTAATGAAAATCAGAGTCCTTGAATTGAAAGACGGCAGTGAGGGGTATATAGAATGGTTTGAAGATAAGAAAGAGAAGGGGAAAATGGTGCATTTATATTACAAAAGGAAATTAAAAACATTACCAGACTATCTCCATTATGTGGTTGGTTAAACTACCTTATGTCAAAGGGAATTTTCCTTTGATAAAATGAATAGTGCTTATAAGGTATAGATTTCCAGAAAGACCATTCATGTGTATCTGCCTCCCATGAATAAGACCCCAGCAGTCAAGCAGCCTATGAGTAGCCTGAGTCTAGAAGGATGTCTCCAGGTTTGGTTCTACAAAACCACTGTGATCTTGAGTAATGCTTCACTACAGATTATTATCGGAGCACCTACATTGTCTGGGAACAGGAGTGGGAAAACTGTGGGATGGGGGAAAGACCTTTACTTATGGAAGTTTCTGGTATTTCACAAGAAAGCTTGACAACTATAAACTCAGCTCAAGAACTACCTTCTTAGTGGAGCATTCTCTTTTTTCCCTCAGGTTGAAAAGCAAGTTATTTATTGCTTTCTATTTCTCACCATAACTGGTGTCATACAAATTGTAACAGACTACAAAAAGATGATAGTTTTTGATTGTGTGTTTTCCTCACTTGCTGTGTGTTTCTTGAGCTTCATCTTTGTAACTTCACCGGACTATGATTGTCAATGTGCAACAATGAATTTGACTTTTGTTTCATGATAGATTTAGGGGTGAAAAACATAATCAAGGTTGGGGCCTGAGTGTCACCTGAAATTGGTGGAAATGTCTCCTATGGGCTGTCATCTCATCGGTCCACCCTCAGTGCTATGTTGGACTTAGGTAGGACCTTGCATCCCTGCATACTTTTAGATATGTGTGACAATCCCTTATTAAGCATATCTGGAAGACACATAACTAAATATGCAAGTTCAACTCTTCTGAGCCACAACCCCACAAACCATTTTTACTATTGGAAAAAATAGGTTGATAAGAATACTAACAAGTAAAATTCAGTTATTTGTGATAACGTGAAAGTATTCAAACCTGTTATTCACACATTTCCTATGGTACATTTCCCCAGAACATACTTTTTAAATTTACCACTCCAATAAGACCCCCACAAATTGAACAGTTTCTTCAGTCAATTAACTTATTATGAGTATTTTCTCTTAAGTAATATTAAAGAATACTGCTGAGAAAGCTGCAGAGCTACAGAACAAATACTGCTTCTGGAATAAGATGTCTCATGTTATACAAACTCCATTCTATAAATATGTTTGGCAGCAGTGCCATTCTGAATTGTTTCACTATAATATGTGTTATTCTGAGGATCTATTATAGTATGGCCTGCAGGTTCACTATATTAAAACTTACAAATTGACAGTTACAAGAACAATCTTAATACCAAGTACACTGTCAAAAAAGACTCCGTGAGCTTTGACAGTTGCATATGCTGTGTTACTTAAAAACTAATAAATTATTTTAATTTTAAGATACCGAAAAGATTCCTGGTGAAAGGCATTGACTTGTTTTTCAGTTATTGTTCTGCTAGTCTGCAAAAGGAAAGCTAACATTTCTAATTGACAGACAGCAGTGAATTCCCACTCTCAAAGCTTCTTGGCAGTTTTGATGGCAGAGCTGGGTCAGGGGGACCATAAGAGTATAATGACTTAACTAATAACACCTGACTTGTCGAGCTACCCAAGGAAGGAAAATGGAGGTGCTCAAAATAATTTGACATCTCAAAGTTTCTCAGTGGGGAAATCTAATAGAGACTAGATGCTTTAAGATATTTAAATGATTCTATTTAATAAGAAAAGCAGAGTTGAAAATTGGTGGGTGTTTTATGTGTGGGAGTAAATAATATGAGCCTTGCAGAAAACAGTGCTTTAAAGGAATTATAGGAAATAGGAACTATCATGCAATTTAGAATATTGCTTCAGAAACATCTATTTCATATCTATAGTACATATTAGAAGTGGTGTTGGGAATATGAGACTAAAGATGGCCTTTCAGAGTACATTTTTTAAAAATCACCATCTTGTTTTTTTTTTAATCAGTGAAGGATTTTATTTTGCTCCTTTGACATTAATATTACAAATGTCCATCTTTTTTTTTTTCAATGTGAAAATAAATTCCAACAGCAAAGAAAAAATTGTGTTTATTTCTTCCGTACTTTATAATGAACTAGGGAACTGGTTCTGAAATTTTTGCACATGAAGCAACTACTTGGTAAAAGGACCTGAGAGAGCCACAGGTAGGGCCACAGATAGGACCTCAGGTAGGACCACAGTTAGAACTAGAGATAGGACCACAGGTAGGGCCACTTCATCTAGTGGAGCTCAAGCCTGTAAGAACCGTCATTTCAGATATACTGGCTAAAACATGCTGTGGTAGGACCCAACAATCTCCTAACTGAGTTTAGCTACTAGGAGGTGTCTGGCAAGTGGCTCTGAGCAGGGTAAAGGTGTGATAATCCGTAGTGTCTACCATGGACAATTTGAAGCCACAGCATGAAATCATTGATTGTGGGATTGGGAGGAGACACCCCACAGTACACCATTAAAGTAGACCCTGTAAAAGAGTGCTATGCAGCCAAATAATTACAAAGGTGTCTTATGGGTTTATCACTTACATTTTAAACTAACCTTTATTTGTAAATTTATAAAATTTAACATGTAATCATATAAGAAAGGCTCTGTTTAACAACCACTCAAAACAATCTCTGAAAATCTAACAATCTCCACCCACAAGCCAGGACCTGTCAGCCCTCATACTCACTAGCCACAACATTCATTTCATGTTGCCTAATTTGCATCAATTTGTTTAAAAAAGTAACAAAGAAACAACTCCTACTGGATAGTCTTATCACTGTTGTGTGGTAATGCAATATTATAAAAAATATCTCTTATATTCTAAGAGACTGGAACTTTGGTGGACCAGAGTTAATAACATATTTTGAGGTCACTTCAGACTACCTTACTGTGTACTCAGTCTACTTTTAAGAGAACAATATAACAATCAACTGTACTAGCCTTGATTTCCCATTAAATCCACTGTTGCCACCAAAGCTAATGCATAGCTGCAATCTTACTTTACATACTCTTCCATACACTTGACCCAGATAATGCATGTGTGTCATTTGCTGAAAGCAGCAGATACAGAGGTTCAAAGCAATCTTTTAAAATAAATATCCTCCATAAATGCTGAACAAAGATTTGGTTGTTCGTTGACAAAGTGATGGTTGTAGTTCTGGGTTAGATGGGGTCAACTGAAGTCAGTGATTTAGTCCCTTATAAAACTCTTTTAAAGATTGGTAGTCTCCCTCATTCCATTCCATGTGATGTTTTCTGTGCTGTTTAATAAGGACAAATAAAGCCCTTTGTTAGGGATAGACACACAAAGAGCCAGACAGACATACAGATACACAGACACAGTGATCCATTCACTCATACAACAGATGGATGGAGAATGAAAGACACAAAGTAAGAAGTAGAGAATTCAAATCTAGTCTCGTTCCCACAAGGGAGAGTTAATCAGAGATGTGCTGAATCCACACATAGTTTTTGTTTTTAAGTAAATGAAATGGAAAGTTAATTCTGATGCAATGATTCTGAGGGATTATCTTCTACTCAAATTTCTTCCTAACCTCAAAGATACAGTGACTACCACAGATACACCATGGTAGAAGGAAAGAAATTTTGGGTCAATGCAGATTGTTCTTAAATGGACAGTGCTGGATCAGTGACTGAGAGAAGAGAGCAGGAGGAAGAGCAAGAGCAAGAGAGCTACTTCCTGTTTGTCCCTGCTTATATATGAGTCTGCCTGCTATGTCACTTCCTGCCTGTATCACAAAACTTCTTTTTACTACATTTTCCAGAATCTTCCTTGACTCCTAGTCCCACCTATCTTGCATTCCTATTGGCCAACAGTACTTTATTTATCAACCAATAAGACAAACATATACACAGAGGGACTTCCCCATCACTTAACCTCTAAGTAGTATCTGCCATAAAATTGTCCACAACATACCCTTACCACCATTAATTCCAGGAATAGCTAAATACATTTTCTAGTACTTTCCACTTCCTGAAAAGAACAAAGGAAAAACTGTTTAGGGGATGTGTTATTACCTTGAAAGGCTTTGGAATACCACAGAATGTTCTCCAGCAGACTAATATTACTTGAGTGATCTTGAGTGTCAGAATTTCTTTCTTAATGGGATCCTGCCCATCAGGCATGGTGATGATAATAACCACCACTTTTCCCATAGTCAGGGAAACAGGGGAGGGAAAGTTCCTAGGGAACTGTCTAACCCACAAATTAGATACAGATTTAGACCTTAAAGTTGATTTTTTTAAAGACATAGATTGGCATCAAGAGAGAGAGAGAGAGAGAGAGAGAGAGAGAGAGAGAGAGAGAACAGAAAAAAAGAAAAATCCACAAAGTGACCATTTCCTACAAACTGTTTAGCATAAATACTGTCAATAACACATCTTATAGTCCTAATTATAGCAGCTCTCTTTTGAGAAGCCTGTGCCTATTTTAGGGCACATACTACTGGCCCCCTCAATGTATGTGTTTAAACCTGTTAAGATATTGCCTTAATAATCCTCCTCAAAACTCGAATTTTGCTTTACAAAAACAGTAATTAATTTTAAGCTTTGATTCTTTATGCTATTGTCAAATTTGTCTTTAACCCATTGGTTATCAATGTTGATGCCTGGGTAAGGACCCTTTGAAGAATTGATGAGGTCTCATCATTCCTTTTTTTCTAGATCATTGTAATTTGAGGGCCTTGCACCAAAGCTTCGAAAACAAGGTAGGTTGATAGAAATTGGTAGTGGGGAAATTAAGTGTACTGATCAATCTCTTTAATTGAATTAGAAGCTAACTCTCTGGATTATTTCTCTATATAGCAGAAAGAAATGGTATTTGTTCTTTTTTTTTTTAATCAAACACTCAGATTTACACTGGTATTAAAAGGGGTTGAGAATTCACCATTGGCAATAGCTGAGAACTACTTAAGAAAAACAGTCTCCATATCTCTGCTAATGTTCTAGAATAAAATCCTTATTAAATTCCAAGAGTACAGAGAAGTGCCTTGTGGGTCCTAGGGATCTATGTCTTGCTTCAACAATACGTGGATGGAGCAGACCCAGGACTCCCTCTTGTTAGCTTCCAGCCACCTTTCAGTCTCTACAGTAGCAGCCTTTGGGACCATCTCCTTGTGGTCTTTGGTTCCAGGGACCAACCATCACCATCTCTTTTTGGATATCTCCATACTTTGGATCAGCAATGTCCTCCCAGGTTTGTCAGAAATATTCCATCCAAGTGGAAGCAGCTGTGAACCACCTGGTCAGCTTGCACCTGCAGGCCTTCTACAGACCTACCTGTCTGGGCTACTATTTTGATCAAAATGACTTGGCCCTGGAGAGTGTAGGTCACTTCTGGTAATTGGTTGAAGAGAAGGGTGAGGGTACCGAATGTCTCCTCCTCAGGTTGCAGAACAATCCAGGAGCAGCGTACTCTTCCATGATGTGTAGTGGCTATCTCAAGATGAGTGGGGTAAAACCCAGGAGGCCCTGGAAAAGAACCTGAACCAGGCACTCTTGGATCTTCATTGCCTGGGTTCTGCCTGCACAGACCCTCCTCATCTCTGTGACTTCTTGGAAAACCACTTCCTGCATGAGGAAGTGAAGCTCATCAATAAGCTAGATGTCCAGGTGTCCAACTTCTGTCGGCTGGCAGGACTACAGCTAAGGCAGACCGGCATGCCCCAGTCATCTCAGTCGAGTATCAGTTTGAGCAGCTCACTCTCAAGCACCACCAGGACTCCTCACCTTCCAAGGTGGCTCCCTCCTCTACTCTGCCCCAGCCATCCTCAGGACCTCGACCTGAACCACCCAAGTCACTAGGAAGTTTTGGAACCGCCCTGCAGCCCCTCAAGTCTTGAACCAAGTAAAACTAAAGCCTTTGAAACAGGAAAAAAAAAAAAAGGCAATAGTATATTCAGAGACAAATTTTTAAATCCTTATTGACTCTACATTTGGTTTCCTCCCAGAGAAGTCTTCCCTCCTTAAGAAGTTTTCATGCATACAATCCTGCCTGCCCCATCACTCTACCTCTTCCCATTCCCTTCTCTCCTTTCCCAGATGGCCAGCTCTGGCTTGTCCTAGATAAGGAATCAATTACTAAGAAAATGTTGGGTCATTAAAAAGATAACAACAACTAAGAGTAGTACAAACCTTACAAACTAACCTGTATTTAAAGAACTTCCCGATTGTACATCTCCTCTAGTGAATGCCTGCCCTTCACTAATCATGTTTCCTCACAGCACAGGACTCTTCCCTCCTAGTTCCCTACATCCCTCATTGTCTGCACTCTCTGCGTCCTGGAGCATAGGCCATAGGAGAGCAGGTTCCCCTCTTCTGTGGGCTGTGGAGCTAGTAATACAGGTTTTCATTAGGGGATAAATGGATTTGGGTAGAATCTTTCAAGAAATGGGGAACTTGATAGAAGTTAAGATTTAAACTAGTATAGCCTTTGTTAACCAAGAAAAACTTACCCATAATTACTCATGATTTCATAAAAACTCACAGAACACCAAGTAGGTAGGTTATATTCCATGCTTGACATTAATGTAACCAAGTCAAATAATAGATAAACTTTCTACGGTCATTTATTTCTCTGGTCTCTTAAACTTTGCCTATTTATTAAGTTGGCAGTGAAGCCTGCTACTATATTTACTTTAATAATGTAGAAAATATCTATATTTGGCATATTGAACAAAACCGTTTGCTGTAGTAAGATGTGCTTCATTCTAAATATTACAAATATAAATTCCGTAATTTTAGACTTTTCATATAATTTTAAAGGAAATAAATGATATTATTTTCTTTTAAACATGCAACATACTCTGTTTTCAAAATGACCAAAACTTATTTAATATTAATATTTTACATAATAGAATTATTTGATTATCAATAATATCAATATATATTTAATATGGATTCACTATATTATTTCTAAAATACAGATACTTTATATTTCATCCAAGACAACGGCACAGAATACTTTCCCAAAATGGACTAAAATATTCATTTTCTTACATTCAAATATAATTTAGGCAAGATATAAATGGAACTTATCTGACAACATGTTATGAATTGTCAAAAATCTTCTTCCAAAATAAAACAGATTCACATAAAATATTAACAATAGTCTGTGCTGGAAATAAAAATTTAAAGATATAATTATAAGGGAAGTCAGCCTACCTAATTATAGCTATCTTAATAACAAAAAGTACATATAAAGTTTCATTATAATTATGTACCTACGGTGCTATGCTATATAGTCCTTAAAATTCTTTGAAAAATTAATAGGCAACAGAAATCAAATTCTCCTTTCCATTAGGTAAGAATGATCACTTCATTCTGTTAACTAAGTCTTCTCTTGAATATGAAACAGGAGATTAGCTTGTTCCCCTACGTCTTTCCCAACCAGTGGTAGGAGTAAGGAATGAGACCCAAGAATTAGTTTAGCCAGGAGCTGAGTCAGCAGAGCTCATGCTTGGCTCTGCTTTTCCAGCCTGGGCGGGGACTCTGTGTTCCTTTCCAGCTTGCTTTAACCTGACTTCTCGGTTCTGTGTGCCAGAAGATTCTGAAATATCTGCTTCATTTACAGCTTTAATAAGAAATTAGAAGATAAGTCCAAACTTCAGGAAGACTGTCCAAGGGAATCAACACAGTTCTGTTCTAGAATGTTGACAAACTGGCCATGAGTCACAAACTGGCCATTGCTACACACTTCTGAAAGATTTAGGAAGCCTTACCTTAGCAGAGCCAATTTGACAGCCATTTGTCTAACAATATGGGCTATCCTCAAATGTGATGGTGCTCCATCATTGGTGGCGATGGGCAGGGGAGGATGGGGAGGCACCTACCTGCATGGACACTTAAACCTAAGTATCATAGTTTCAGGCACTGAGGTAAACAATCCCCAAAGAGAATCTGTGTCCAGCCATCTTCTAAACCATCCAGAATATTTTTAAAGGTTTGAAAAGTTATATTTACCCCAATAGTAGCTCAAAGGTTAGGCCAACACTTCACACTACACACTGCTCAGCCAAGGGTCACCACACAAGCTACCTTAAACCATAGGTTCTTCAGCTAAGCGTCACTTTCATTTTATTGGCATCTTCTTCTGTAAATAAAACTATAACTTGTCTTTAATATAGGAAATGGATAGGCAGAATTTTCAAGAGGATGGAGAGTCTCTGCCTCCTTGAAATAACGCTGAAGAAGTGCAAATGAAAAGAATTACAGAAAGATAAGGGGAGATCTAAAAATGCAGGTTTAGAAAGGGCACCAAACCTAAAGCCATAGGAAATAATTCAGTGAATAAATTTCAGTGTGTAGGCTGAGATAACAGAAGAAGAATAAATAAAGGATAATTGTGATTTTTTTCCCCCTGAGATGATATGGGCCGTACATAAAAAGTATTGAATCTATTGAGTTTGGAAGCTAGAACAATAAATCCAGGAGGGGTCTACGATAAGGCTCTTTGTGATTTCCTTGAATCTAACTAGTTTAAAGTCAGCTATCAGGAGCCACCAAATAGGAAAAGATATAACATGCTAATAAGCTAGGTTTTGTGGTTTTTGAGCCCTGTACTTTCTGCTAGAGATTAAAGTCCAGTAAGAACAACACCTCTCTTCAGTTTTATAGGAGCTTTGTCAGAGACACACCATTGCCCTCAATTATGGTGAGAAACAGAAGGTCAGGAAAATAATTGTCTTGTCTGAAGTTACCAGGCTGGGACTTAAATCACAACTTCAGCAGTCATTTCTTAGCAGAGCACTCAGATGTCCCCACTATTACAATAGGAACATATCATGTTAGTAAGTGGCAGTGAATGGTCACATGTTGAAAGTCCAAGAGTGAGATAAATGGAACAAATTTGTACAAGAATTACTACTCCTGTATGTAGACATTCCTCTTCCACAGAAATCATGGAATTTGAGAAAAGGGTTTGACTGTATTAGTGTGCCATGAAATAAGAAAACTCAAATAATTAAAGAGGGATGACTCCATGTGAAATTGTATTTTCAACTGAAGAAGAGGATGAAAATGTAGAATTTTAAGAAATGGCACAATTGGGTACAAACAGTGAGAAGCAAGCTCTTTGCTGACATGGGGTCTCCATATAGTCACACAGGCTTACAGAGTCAGGCTGAGCCTAGTCTTCCACTCCTCTCTCACCACAGAAAAGAGGTATTGGCCCAGCATGCCACTAAGTTCATTATAGCTATTTACATTCAAACACTTCTCACCACTCAGAAACACTATTCATCACTCAGAAGCCCTACTCACCACTCAGAAACACTAGTGACCACTCAGAAACACTTCTCACTACTCAGAAACACTAGTGACCACTCGGAAATACTACTCACCACTCACACAACTAGTGACCACTCAGAAACACTAGTGACCACTCAGAAACACTTCTCACTACTCAGAAACACTAGTGACCACTCGGAAATACTACTCACCACTCACACAACTAGTGACCACTCAGAAACACTAGTGACCACTCAGAAACACTTCTCATCACTCAGAAACACTACTCACCATTCAGAAACACTTTCACCATTTGGAAACACTACTCAGTCTGTAAGCTTTTGCTGACATAGCAAGTATTTTCTTCAGAAAGATCACAGTGAGTCACAAACCCAACAATGAAAGAATTTCTCTCTAGTTTGCTTTACTGTTGAAAGATTTATTTTCTAGGAAACAATCATTAAATTCATATTTCTTTCAGTGGTGCAATTCTTGAGTTGCTTCCTAGTTACTATTAAAGAGTACCATACTTGATAGTTAAACCTATGGTTTCTGTCAAAAGTGGAAATTTTTACTTACTTTGCATATATCTGGATGCTGTGGCCTCAAATTCATAATTCTTTCCTGTGTTCAACTTTTTTGAATGCTTTTCTTAATCCTTGCCTCCTCTGGCATTATTCTCCATCACACCAAACAGCAAGTACTTCCTTTCTCCTCCCCTCCACATTCAACCTGTAATCAAAACCCTTCTTATTCTAAATAACTCTTCATTCCACCTCCATCTATCAAGAAGCCATCCTCTCTGTGCTGAACTACAGCCAAGGGACTTCACAGGTCTGCAGCATTCACATCTACTTACATCTCTCTAGTATTTCCTGGGCTTTCACCAGAAGGAGCTCTTCAAAATGTAAATCGGATCACCTCTTACCCTAGTTTGAAACTCTTTTAAAAAGTTTCTTATTGTTTCTTATTCTAGAGTATAAGAAAATCCTTCCACAAGGCCTCGAGTCAACAATGGTCTTAGATGACTTCATTGGTAAACTTCTAGAAATAGCAATGGCTAAATCCACTCACAGAGACTCAAAATAACTAACTTTTTATGGGTCAAACTGAGCAACCCACACTTGAAACACTGTGCTTAGAGTCCTCTGTTACCACGGGCACTGAGGACTGGTGTTCTAGGGTGTCACTGTCAAATATTGCAGCTGCAGTGCTTACAGTGGATGTAACTTCACAAGGAAATTTCTTGTTAAATAGAGTCACTGACTTAGTCCCTTCTATGATGGCATATGAATACCATAGACCAGATCATTTGTAATGAACAAACTTGTTTTTATATTGATTGATCAAGACTAGGAAGATAGAGACCACAGAGCTGATATATCTCAAAGGCCTTGTTGGTCCAGCATCTCACTGTAGATGAGCAAGAGGAGGAAAACTGGCTCTTTTATGATGAATCCAGTATCTCGAGATAAAGAATCTATTCCAACAATAACGGCATTACTTTGTTCAAGAGGACAACACACTTAGGGTCTGATCACCTTGAAGTGCTCCATGTCTATGTGCCCCTTTCCTCTTAATTGTGAATAGACCTAATTTAACCTTTTAGGATTATAGGTTATTGCTGTTGCTGGAATTCTTGGGACAGTTCATGGCACCAGATACCCTTGTAGCAGATCATCTGACTACACTGTAATTCAGGTGAAAAGGTGGAGGGAAGATTCTATGATGCCACCTAATAGGCACGGCTCCAAATTTAGGGGATACACTCTGCATGTTGAAGAGTACAGTGATCCTCTAGGTGTTTGTTTTCCGATAGCAGTTGCTCCTGGTCAGGTGGGATGCCTTCCTTGTCTTGGAGTTTGGCTTTTGTTGAATGGTATCATTGGGTTCAATTTGAAGGTAATGGTTTTCCCACAGATCTCCATCTTTTTGTCAGCTGTACAGCCCTCCTTACTAACCCACTAGTTTCAGAGACCCCTCTCAACACCGGTGTACTGGGGATTAAGGTCTTTGTTTTTTGTTTGCTTGTTTTTGGTTTGTCATGATAGGGTTTCTCTGTGTAGCCCTGGCCGCCCTGGAACTCACTCTGTTGACTTGAACTCAGACATCTGCCTGTCTCTTCCTCCCAAGTGCTGGGATTAAAGATGTGTACCATCACCACCACCCCCTTATAAACACTGTATTTATTTTGAAATTATTCGTGTCTGGGTATATGTAGTGCATGTAAATGCAGGTGCACACTGAGGCCAGAGGAGGACATCATGTCCCCTGAATATGGATTACAGGCAGTTGTGAGCTCTTTCTCCATTAAGGGGGCTGGGAACTGAACTCCAGTCCTCTGAAAAGAGCAGTTTGTGCTCTTAACCACTTCTAACAGTAATTAAGTTTCTAACACATGATTTTGAAGAATACATTCAAAGTACATCAGTAACAAAACTTCAACATTTGGATTATATACATAAGAAATTAGGTATAAGGAAAGGAAATCTGTAACTTGGTGGCTATTTGCATGACTGAATACCTCTTTGTGGTTAAATATTCAAGAAGTCGAAGTTAGGCCACACTATAGTAAAAACCAGAGTGCCAGAGCATAGTGCCACATTTGCACATTCAAAAGAGTACAGTCCATTACAGTCTTTTTCATTGTGGTATTTGGCGTCCTCTTTCTGAGCTTTCCAAGAGGACCACAGGAAGAAATAGCCTAAAAGACCAATTGGGCCCACTATGATTTGGGTGGGGAAAATGGGCACCTTGCTTCATGAATATTCCACTCATCTCATAAATATTCATTTAAATCTCTTAATACTCCACAATGCAAAACCCAATGACTTGTAAAGTCAGACCTACAACAATCTCTCTCTGGAATGCATGCTTTGCTTTGCTAACTAGCTTCTATTAAATTGCATCTGTATCCAGGCTAAATTCCTTTCTTTCTTTCTTTCTTTCTTTCTTTCTTTCTTTCTTTCTTTCTTTCTTTCTTTCTTTCTTTTCTTTTTAAAAGAAACCTTCACCTAGCTAAAAGTATACTAAATACATTTGTAAAATATTTTCTAAAACATGATATTCGAGATTACTTTTTAATAGAATAAAATAATTTGTTATAATTTTTATAAAATACTCTTCCCAGGAAACAAATTCATGTAAGCTTGATGTTTAAATTATTGCAAGTGGTAGAAGCAGTCCAGAGGACCAGTCATGCCTGAAAATAAACACTGAAATTAGGCCAGATTTTGTTAATAGTTAGAATGCATATGATCTTTCATATAGCACCAATTTGCTTTTAATTAATTGATTTTATATTTTTAGACAGGGTCTCACTCTGTACCCCATGTTAGCCCAGAATTCACTAAGTAGCCCTGACTGGCCTTGAACTCATAGCAGTACTGCTTCAGTTGCTCAAGTGTTGGTATTACAGGCATGAGCCACCACATTCAGCTGCTACTTCTTTTGAATAATATATCTTCTTGTTAAATATTTACAACTCTGTTAGTAGTGATTTAGCATCCATGTGGCTGGTCCTACAAATGAATCCAGTGAACTTGTGACATATTAGTTTTGCCTTCAGTGTAGCTGAGTCCCAGGGATCTATTGCAGTATTAGCATTGGACCATCAACTTAGGAGAATGAAATTGGGTCCTTAGGCATTAGCGTTTTCTATATAGCTTACATTTTAATATTAGCTAGTCAGAAAGGAAGTGACTTATTTAAGATTACACATTGAGGAAGGACTGTAAGAAAGGAACACTATTTTTCCATGTTCTATTGCAGGAGTCTTCTGAAAGATACAACCTTGCAACATCCACGATGTCTTGGTCCATATAAGAGGTATCGTATTATGAGGATATTGAATGCTTTGTAGGCTATCTACTGACTGTCAATAAAAAAATACTACAAAGTATGAAAATGCTGCAATAAAATTTGAGTCTGAGGAACTCAAATCTATAACATTTATTTCCTGTTCATATAATTTGTCCCTTGTACTTTGAAATTTGTTTTTCCTTTCTTCTTATGTTTGAATTCCGTGCTTTGAAGAGACAGCTTCTTTGAAGGAGAAGGGCTACTGCCCACATTGTGTTCTGTGCTTAGAAGTGGCTTACAAATTCCCCAAGGATTCAAAGCTTCAGTCAAGTGTTTGAAATTAAATCCCCATTTTTAATTATTAGGAGGTGTTTGGAGAGAGGGGATCTGGGAAGCCATTAGTGATAGGTGAAGTGGGTGGGATATGGAGGAGCTGCACTCTGGTAGCTTTGTACCAGGAGACACAGAAAGCTAATGAAGCATACAGCACCTAGATGCATGATCCACAACTTCCGTCTTGTAATGCCCTTGTCTTCCAGGGACTCTGTCAACAGGAAGACCCATCACCACCAGATGTGGCTCTTGAACCTCCAGAACTGCAAGCCAAAGCAGTTGGCTTATAAAGCTACGAAGGCTCTGGTATTCATTTATTCACAGTCCCAAATAGATTAGTATTATATTTTCAGAGTTTCCCTAAGCCAGTTAGAACATGGACTCTAATAAATGCAAGTGAGTCCTTTAGATATGTGATAGGTAGGGTTTCAGTTGGGAGATGGTGCTAGGGGAGGACAGGAGGGAGAAGGGAACTGGGATTGTCAAGTGAAACAATCTTGTTTCTAATTCAAATAAAAACAATCTGCAAAAAAGAAAGTGAGTCCTTTAATAAATAAAAATTCAAGAAAAGAATACTTACCTGGTCACCATATCTTATATTAAATGTAACTAAGTGTTTTTAACTAATAGAATTTCTCACTTTCTCAAATATGCCATGAAATCACTTCATAAAAAGAAAGTCACTTTAGTCTAACATTCTTAGAATTATTTTTTAATAAATTGTGCCCAATATAAAACAAGATTGCTTGATTCTAAATATATATCTTTCTATAGAAAACATCAGATGGATTTTTTTCAGTTGCTCTTTGACATTTAAAGACATTTAAATGCTAGCAAAACACTATAATTTGCAGGAGTATTAAGCCTCTGAAAACACATGAGAGTTCAAATAGGATCTGTTCTATCTTTTCACAGAGTAAAGATGCTAAAAATAGTGTGGGCTTAAGCTAGGCCACGGTTTTGTGAAATTGCTATCACTTCACTGGAAAATAGAAGGAATAAAATGACTGTTTGGGGGCTGCTGTAGAAGATGGATTGGCACTCACAGAGCAGCCCTTTGGAGTGTTAAACCAAAGGACTTTCACTCCATATAGCCGAACTTAACACTGGGCACAATCTAAATATATGATGCCTTGTTGTATTGTATAATAGTATGCAAATATAAATAAAGTTACCACAAATTGGTGAACAATTAATGAGATTCATTGCAGGGATGTTTCACCACAGAATGCTGTTTCCCTGCCAACGGAGACATGATGTATTTAATTCTAAATGACACCACCTGCTCCCACCTCTAAGTGAAATGAAAAAGCTGCCAAAGGGCATGTTGGGAATTAACTTTCAGCCTTCCTTTTAATCAGGCATTTCTCCATAAACCTGAAAGCCAAAATCATAACATAATGGAAAATAATACAGCTTTTTGTAAGTCAATACTTGAACCTGGCATGCCCATCCAATAAAAGATCTTAGGATCCAGAGTGTAAGTACACAATAATGTTTTTTTCTGCTGTTAAATTATGTTCTTACCCTAAATCAAGTAACAAGAAAACAATAGATTCATAAGATAAGACAAAATTATCTGTCATGACAAATCAATAAGAAGTGGGAAGTGGAGTGAATGTTTCCATCTGTCACGGTTACCATGTATAACCATAGTGTGCCTTTCATCTAAGGATTTCACAGTGCTCTGCAGACCTTAATTCATGTTTCAAGATGCTCTCAGTGAAGTAAGTGTCAACATGGCATTATACACATTTTCCTAATAGGATGAGAGAGTGTATGGAACCTCAGGCTTTTCTTTTATGGCTTCCAGGTCTTGATTGTCAGCTCTCTTTCCTGAGTACAGCTAGACTGCTTTTTGGTATCAACAATGAAGCATGGGCAAGAGCACACACAGCTAATTTATACCAATGCTTTATCTCAGAAGTCAGATGAGGATCTATTTTCATAAATCATCAAGCTGCAAGAGTATGTGTAACATTACCCTAATTATTTTCCCATTAGGTTCTCATCTAATCCTGAGAATTTTCAAGATGGTGTCTTGATTTAAATGTTATGTCAAAGTCACATTTGTTTAGCTTGGATGTTGAAAATAATTTAAAATGTGCTACCTTAGTCAGCTTTCCAAAGTGAAGGAAAAAATACCCAAAGGAAGTAACAAGAAGGAGGGAACAGTACTTTAACTTCCTGCTTCAGAATCTGCTGTCCACCATCAGGCCTTGCTATCACCTGGAACCTGTGACATGGCAACACAGTGTGGTAGTCAGCACGTGGCCGAAGAGGTAGGTCTGCTTTCCTCATGGTGGCCAGGAAGCAAACGGAGACAGGAAGGGTACGGGGTCCCAATATATGATCCGAGGGAATGTCTCCAATGTTCTAACTTAATTTTTTTAGGCCCCAATTTTTAAAAGGTCCCACCACCTCCAAACAGTACCTCAGGCTGGAGACCATACTTTTACATGTGACCTTTAGGAACATTTTTGTCTTCAAACCATGACAAGAGCCAAGGTAAGATAGAAAGATCCCCACATAACTATGCACTCTGTCTCCTATTTCTTTACTAAAGGGGAGTCTCCGCTTACCCTGCATACACCAAGGGGCTAGAATAGATGATCAAAATCCCTGCTTTCCTTCTCCTCACATTCTGACAGGATGACGGGAAACCAATAAATAAGTATGTGATAATGGTAGAGGGGCAGGAAGCACAGTAACCGATTAGGAGGTTAGGAACTTTCCCATGAGTAATTAGCAAAGGGTGTTGGAGGGGTAGATACAGGAATACAAATCTGGCTAAGAGAAGGAAGACAGCAGGCAAATATATGTTATAGCACATGGCTTTGTGTGTGTACGTGTGCAGGTGTGTGTTTGCATATATGCATGTGTGTGTGAGTGTGTGTGTGTGTGTGTGTGTGTGTGTGTGTGTGTGTGTGTGTGGTGAGCATGTGTTTATATGCTCAAGTGTGTGGGTACAGGTATTTATTTGTTCAACCTGAGGTAACCCTCCCCAAGTACCACCCACCCTTGTTTGGAACCTTCAACTCAATGCATAGGCTATACTGGCTGACCAGCAAGCCCCTTGGATTGGCATGGTTTCTTTTTCCAAATACCAGAATTACAAGCACAGGCCATGACAACTGGCTTTTTTATGAGTGTTCTGGGGATCCAATCTGGAAGGAAGGAAGGAGGGAAAGAAGGAAGGAAGCTTCTAAAAGTCATTTCATACAGGTCTACTGTGAGAGTATTCTTCCCCCATTTGTTTTGAACCCACACAAAACTGGTTTTGACATCACCACTTGACTAGGAAATATCTAGTCAAGTTCATCACTAACCTCCACAACAGCAGATTTAATTCTCAGGACACCATTCAACAGCATTTTATCCAGGATATTGTTCCCAAAGCAAGGCCTTTCTTCTCATGGTTTCTAGATTCACATGACTTTTCCAATTTATCTCTGGCCTCACTCTGAGGAAGACAGCTGTTCCTTTCCGTCTTCCTTAGTAGGAGCAAAGTGTTCCAGGGTTCCTGCTTTGGACCTCCCTTTTCTCCCTCAACTCACCACTTCATCCACGGCCAAGCATGTAAGTTGAATGTAAGTTGACCAATGTCTGGAGAAATATATATATATATATATATATATATATATATATATATTTATTCTTAAAAATCTCACATGTCCAACTATAAACCTGACATCTCCATTAAGTGGTATGCAGATATCAGAAAAGAAACATCTCTATAATTGAATCCTTAATTTCACACACCCTACACACACCTGCTACTCCCACAGCCTTTCCTTCTATTATAGATTCCAAGGAGGAATGCCACAATATTTCCCACCCTGTGTGCTCTTCTTAGAGTATGAACTTGACATGTCTCTCATCAAATGATAGTATGGCTGTCTTCTCTCACTTGAATCTGGATGGAATTCTATGACTAATTCATTCAACAAAAGATTATTATGGAAATGGTGTTATGCAATTTATAAGATTAGATCATAAAACTGTACCACAAGCCTCTTTTGAGTCACTCTTGCAATCTATTATCTGTTGTGTTGTGTGAAATCCCAAATTAACCTGTACAGAGAGACCACCTGGAAAATCCATATGCAAGAGTGACAGCAAAGGCGCCCTATAAAACTCAACTGCTAGTCATGTAGATGGATTCTTGAGCACTGGGTTATTCTAGTCTCTCAGGGCCAAGTCAATCCCGGGCTTTAAGTCTTCCAACTGAAGCTATAGAAATTATGCCTCAGAGACATGTAATCCTTACTGCATTAGATTTAAATTTCTATCTTGGAAAAAAATCTGTGAGTAACAAATAATGTGTATGCTTCACACTGTAACAGTTTCTACCTATAATAATGACTGTAACAGATTTACCTGTCACACAGGATGAAACTGCTTAGAGTCATCACCAATTGCTTCCTTTCTATCAGCAAGTCTGATACAGTGCATCTTTCCTTTTGACACAGGTCTGGGATTTTACAATTTCACACAATCATCTCTCTTGTCTGTGCCATAAAGATACCTCTTTACTTTTCTGCTTCCACCATCTGCCCAACAGATCCTATCTCAAAGCAAGAACAAGGAATGTTCTCTATAAGTAGAAGTCAGAACATGCCACTCAATCATCAAGCTTCCAGGGGTTTTCTTTTCAAGTTTAAAACCTGAAATCATTAATGTTCTACAGCATCCTCATAGGCTGACCCTGCACCACAGCTTCCTACCTCCTCACCTTCCTTACACATTCTAGACACATTACTCTTGCTTTCCCTTAAAAACCCCCATGAGCTAAAGCTTCCATGCTGTTGTACGTGAAGTTCCTACAGCTGTGGAATGTTTCCCTCACACTGTCCTGAAAAACTTTCATTTTCTGGAGGCTTGAGAGCTCCTTGGTCAGGCCTTGTCTGAACAGTTTCCTTGAAACAGCACACTTGATACTCATTATTCTCTGTTCTTGTCCTGCCTTACCATCCACAGACATTTGTTTGCTTTTTGAGTCCTTGCTGTACATGAAAGTTTCCTAAGGATAGAAAGTTTGTCTTGTTGAAAGCGCAAGTCCCTGGTGCATAGCAGAAACTCAGTAAAAATTTGTTGTTAAAGATTACTCCAAGCAGAAGGAAGAGAAAGTTCAAAAGCCATGAAATATGGATTACTCTGACTTGCTTGAGGAACAATGTAGCTAAAATAGAGTGAGGATGGGGGGCATACAGGACACAAAGTCACAGAGGAAGCCAAAGGCCAGGTCAGGGAGTGCTTAAGGGATATGACAAATCCCAGTAAGAGAAAGTTGAAAAACACTCATGTGATCCCACTGTGATCCAAATGTGATCCAGTTGACATTTTAAAAGATCCTTCTCACTCTGAGGAAAGCACTTTGAATGGAACACAAAGGAAGAAATGGTAGGAAGATCAACGAGGTGCTTGCAATTTGTAGTAATTTACACAAAGAAGAAACCTTTCAGGTTTAAACTGTATACTGACAGAAATGTCCAAGGTGGTCACATGCAGGATGATGCCTTTGGAGACTTGCACAGACTTATAGTTCAAATACAAGATATATGAGAACAATCTAGAATGGCTTCTAAATGTTTGGTCTTGGCAAATAGTTAAATAATTTTCACAGCATGGTGGTATTACTGATAGTTGTTCCCGACATTCTGGTCCCACATCCAAGTCAGGCCCAAATTAACACTCAGAGACTTATATTAATTATAATACTGTTGGCTGGTGACTAGGGCTTCTTATTGGCTAGCTATGTCTTAATTATTAACCAGTTTCTATTAATCTATGTAGTTCCACATGGTCTTATCTTATCGGAGAAGGGTCCAGACCTCTTACCCTTTACAGTCTCACATGGCATCTGTCTCTGACTATGTTTCCCAGAACTCTCCTCATCTCCTAGATCTGCCTATCTTGCTGCCCTATTGGCCACAGTGTTTTATTCATCAACAAATAAGAGAAACATATGTAGAGAAGACATCCCCATTATCTTCTCTTTTGGTCTAAATAAAAAAGAAAGGTTTTAACTTTAACATAGTAAAATTATATATAACAAAACAATTAAGTAAGAACTATAGTTACAATATTTAGTCCATTAACATTTAGCAAGATTTAAAGAAACTATTCTATCATCTATCCTATCTTTGTGAGTCTAAAGTCTTATGTCTAATTTATCTTTTATCATAACTAATGAAACCATAACCGTAACTATCTATCTTCAACTCCATCAAAGACCACCTAAGGATAGTATATAAACTCTAGAATTGACAGAGACATCTCACTACCTGGACAGTCACCTGAAGTTCTTCTGTAATGTTGGGGCATCCATTTTCAGCCCACATGGCCTAGTGTATCTGCCAGACTTCTCATCAAAGCAGGATATTTGAAACTGTCCACTTGTTTTGCTAGTTTGTCAGTCATTTTTCTGTGTCCTGCAGAATGTCTGGCAGACTGTTCCATGAAGCAGGAACCCTGCAGCAATGTCCCATCTTGTTTCAGCAGTCACTTTTCCTGTGGGTCCTGCATGTCCAGTTTATACAGCATACAGTCAAGTAGTCCAGGAAAGAACACTTTCTTGCCCAAATGGCTATTTCTGCCATGTCAAAGGCAAACTCCATAACGAGTTTTTTTTTTTTTTTTTTTTTTTTTCCTCTCTGTAGTAACTGTAGTAACTGGTGTTGCCAGGAGCAGTTTGTCTCATTGTCATGAAAAACCCTAAACCATTTTAAATGTCATATTCTGTAGGTCTTTGAAAGGTTTGACGAATTCCTATCCAATTGAAATATATCTCTATATATCTAGACAACCTAACTAACCTAACTATAAGTTTTTACTATTATAGGTAACTATCTATAATTTGTACTTAATAATACATTACATTTTAAATGAGCTAGGTAAACACAATACCCAAACTAGAGGAGAAATATACATATAATAAAATTGATCTTAAATTTGAATCAAAAAGCCAATATCCATATCAATGTAAGTATTCATTTCTATATCATGGTGGTATTATTTTAGTAGTTTTTTTTTACTTTAATTAAGGGTTCTATTTTCACACAATACATTCAGAGTTGACAAGCAAATCCTAAAGCATTGTGTAATTGTGTGATTGTTTACTTGAAGTGAAACAAAACAAACAAACAAATACCAAAAATAATCCCAATGAATAAATGCTAAATGTGTTGGTGTTGAATGACCCCAAGAAATGGACATAACACCAAAACCTGACTAAAGATATACAGAGATTAACAGCCCACCTGGAAGCTTCAGGCACTTCTGATATGACACAGGCAGGAAGTCTACCTGTGGACCTTGGAGGCAGGCAGACATGGTGTCTGGCAGATATTGCCACCAAGAAAATGTGACAGCCACAGTGTTGTGCTCAGGAAGATACAGCTCTTCACAACACTTATATATTAGTGTGTGGGGGGAAGGGGATAAAAACATCAAAACCTCAGGCCAAATGCTACAAGTCATGTAATCAATTAAGAAGTTACATGCCTTGTTCCCAACTTACACATAACAGAAAACAAACCTGTAAGACAGCTGCTGGACCAAAAAGGAATATAAAGGAATGAAATTTCCTAAGCACAGCTCTGTAGGGAGCAGACATTAACACTGCTCCATGGACGTGGTGCTATCCAAGCAGAAAATGCAACCATACCTGACTATCTTCCCTTTTTTATAAGGTAACAGCCCTTTAAAAATATTCCCTATTCACTTTCCTTAAAATATTTTCCCAGTGACTTCACCACTGGGGGTTGAGCAGGGACTATTACCATATTATCTTTATTGATAATTATCCTGCCATACATATTTTACCACATCGATCACCCAAAGGCAGGTAGCTACCAGCCACTGTCTCATTGGAGACACTAGTGTGAAAGCTCACCAAGCAGACAAAGGGCATGTATTCCAAACACAAGCCACAAAGGTGACTAGGGCGAAGTCCTTTCTTTCTCTAAACTCAACTATCAGAGAAGTTGATCCTCCTGAGCTGGAAGAAGCAAAGGAGGAGGTGGGGAGATGCAGATATTTTCCCTGAATGTGTTTCCCTTTCTGAGAGTGGATGAGAAATAGCCTTGTTCTGTGATGACTAAAGTTAGGAATGTCGTTTCTCCATTGTGCCCTTCAAGGTTGGAAACCGGAACTGCATTTCATCTATTCCACAACTGGATTTCCCCCAACCATCTCTATATAGTTCCATTTTCTCATTATTTCTCTACTCATGATTGACACAGCTGGTGGCCACTGGGCTTAGTGAGAGGCACAGAGTTTTGCAATCTTTCCCCTCTATTTCTAGCTCGTGGAATACAGAAAATATTCTAGCTTCTCAGAACTGCATTTTCACACCTGATAAAGGATTGTCCTTACTTGCTAAGATTTTGTTAAAATTAAATAGAGTAAGTAGTAAAGAACTGCTATTTAATGCCAAACTAGTACCATATTCTTCCTTTCTCTATCTCAAAACTAGTCAATAGCTTAAAATATATGTGCTAAACAAAGATTTAAGATCTATAATTTTATTCTAGTCCCTTCTAATTGCTTGATTTCTTGATAGTCATTGGTATGTTACATTATTCTTTTGTAAATTTTATATTCTAGAGTAAAATTTGTAACACTTTATAGCAAAATTGAGCAGAAAGTGTGACACAAGCCAGTGTTACCCGTGACTTGCATATCTTATAGAGCTTCTCCCACTGTCAGCATCCCACACTGGGTGGGCCCACATTACAACTGACAAATTTACAGTGACATTTCTCTGTGTCCGCATCTGACATTAGGGTTGATTCTTGCTGTTGCACAGTGTTAGGATTTTGATAAGGACATAATGACTCATAAAAACTAATAAACTACCACACATAATAGCTCTGTTACCTTAAAAGAAAACCTCCCCACTACCATTTTTTTAAACTTGGATTGACATGTTAAAAAAAAAAACAAAAAAACAAAAAAACAAAAAACAAAAAAAAAAAAACTCTATGCATCATCAGCTTACCTCTTCTCTCTTAATTCCTGGAAACCACTCAACAGAATATTATTCAGCCTTAGGAGAAAATGCCCTGCCAAGTGCAATAACCTAGATAAATCTGGAGGACTTTATTGCTAGCAAAAAATAAGCCAACACATGTGTGGAATCTAAGAAAGATGAACACATAGGAGAGAGAGAGAGAGAGAGAGAGAGAGAGAGAGAGAGAGAGAGAGAGAGAGCTACTAGGGTGGGCAGATGAAATGGAGAGCTGCTGATCAGAGGGTACTACATTGTAGTTAATAAGTTCAGGGACCAAACGTGTGGTATGATGGCTATGGCTATGTCTATATAATATACTTAGAATTTGCTTTAAAAAATTATTTCAGGGACTCTCGTGACAGTTAAAAATCTGAGTAGATAGTTACATTAATGAACTTACTAGTTAGTAGTAATCCTGTAGCTATGAATATATTAATCAAAATAACATATAGCTTATACAAGAAAAGATGCTTTACACAGTATGTCATCAAAAGATCGCAAAGTGAAACACCTGTAAGACACTATCAAACATCTGTTATGAGGTAAAATGGAACCAACCAACCAAACAAAAAAACCCAACAGTGGCACTACACATGCTGGAAAGGATGTGGTGCAGAGTGAGGCCACACTCATTGCTGGTGAGAAAATAGTGGTAAAAGTATCTTGGGGACAGTCTTGTGGGATCTTACAAAAGTTAACATACACACTCTCCCTATGCTATCTAGAAATTGCTCTCCTTAGTTAATATTAAAATGAATCCAAAGCTCACAGGCACACAAAACCTGCACAATAATATTTATGGAAGCTTTATCATGGCTGACCAATGAAGCATCCAATCACCCTACGTAGGGAGGATTAATAAATTGGCAGCTTTATACAAGGGAATAGTAGCAGAAAAAAAATAAAATTGGTTCTCAGGCAATGAAGAGACACATAATAATGTTATGTGGGAATTAATAAATGAAAGACCCCAATGTGGCAAGGCCACAGACAGTATTATTCTAATTATCTAACTCATGTGGAAAGGAAAGCTAAGCATAACATGAACTGGAGGTACATGTCCAGGCTTTTGGTGCTGGTGAAAGATTTCTTTAAAAAATATCTACATCTCCAGTTGTTCTCTACAATGTTTCAATTCTATCATCAGGTATTTCTGTTTCTGAATAAGACATTTTAGATGAGAAGCTATAAATAAATCAACAAAACAAAATGCCACCAATAAACAAATATCAGCAACCCTTACGGTGCTGCTGCAGTATGTCCCAGTTACAGTCCCCCCCCCCATCTACATAAAGTCATTTGCAGGTGTAGTCATGGGTATGTACCAGTTACCACCTCATCTACAGAAAGTCATTTCATTTGCAGGTGCAGTCAATGGGGACTACAAAAAGAACAAGGATGTTTCATTCACTAGGTGATGCTCTTAAGGAGTTACAAGTCATTTCATTACAGTTCCACCTCATAGGAAAACACACATGTGACAAGATAAACTTAAAATGACTTGCTCACATTTGTATTCTTACGTAGTTCAAAGGTCTAATGTACAGCACGATGACTATCAGTCTGTATATACTTGTAGTCTGCTTAGAGAGTACATTTCTGGTGCTAGCAGTACAGTCAAAAACTCACAGTGAAGAGGGGGTACATAACGAACTTGTGAATTCTGTAGTTGGAACACTGGAAGCAGCCTGGCTCAAATTGCTCTCTGGTTTAGATACATGAGGGGAAACCCGCATAGCTCCTGAGATACACTGGGTTTCCTGAACCCAAGCAATTTAAGAAAACAGGTGCATCCCAAATAGAAAATAAGGAAAAGATTGGATTAAAGAACGTTACTGGAACATTGAAGAACAATACCGCTGACTTTGTAATGGGCTTCTGGTAGAATGTTCTTTATGCTTGTGTTTGGTTCTTGAGTTTTCTATTTACACCCCAGTGCTCTTATTACCCCATTCCAAAGGTCACAGAAGCAAACATATTCAGTTACCTGGTTATTGATTCAGCATATGCCATATCTTACACTCACTGATTAAAAACCTAAAGCAAACATACCAGTTTTAAGAATCAGTAACCTAGATGGGTGTGGTGGTGCCCACTTTTAATCCCAGCACTTTGGAGGCAAAGGCAGGTGGATCTCTGAGTTCAAGGCCAGCCTGGTCTACAAAATGAGTTCCAGGATAGTCAGGGCTGTCACACAGAGAAATTCTGACTCAAAAAACCAAAAATAAGAAATAAAAAAAAATTAAAGAAAGAAAGGAAAGCAAAGGAAAAGGAAGAAAGAAAGAAAAAGGAAAAATAATCAACAAGCCATCATAGTTTAAATCTGAGGTATGAAACAAGTGGGCCACAAACAGGCAAGGGACTCTCTTGCCTATATCAGTAATGACAAACATTGTCATAAAATTCAAATTACATTCCCTCTCGAGGGCACGACAGTGTGCTGACAGTGCTTTTCACTTAACAGCCCTGACAACCAACTCAAGCATAAGCATAAAAGCCATACAGAAACATCTGCTGAACCAGAAATGTGGAGACACGTGAAATCCGTGGCCCAAAGACAAGATGGCACTTGATGTGAAGGCACTCCGGGAATTCAAGTCTATGGCCTGCTCTTTTCACACCGGCATTGGTGCCCTGAGCAATGAATCTGGGAATCACGACTTTGTGTTTGTATCTGGAAATTGAATAGGAATCAATCAACAATTCCAAAGTAGCTGTAAATCCAAACGGTTCGGGGTGCACACCAGGAGGGTTTTCTTAGCAGACAGCAGCACGGTCAGTGACTCTTAACTTAAGAGACAGCAACAGAGACCAGTCTGGGAACTCAGCTATGCTTCCCTGGCATGCCCAAAGGCAGAGAGACGAAATTGTGTGGTCCAAACAGAAGCAGGGACAGAGCCTGCTCCCTGACTCCTGTTTCCATGTTCTTTCCAGTATATTAGTTCAAAATGGTAAGACACACTTTTACCATTTCTTTATCTCATCATTTTGAAAACCTTCACTTCTGCTTTTGGAAAGTGATTTCTAGTCAGAAACATTTATTATTATTATTATTATTATTATTATTATTATTATTATTTATTCTTCTCTTACACAATGCAGCTTCCCCTCCTCTACTCCTCGAACGCCCCCCTCCCCCAACCTTCTCTTGTTTTGAATTCAATGCAATGGCTGCACTTTAAACAACTGCTGTCCCAACTGGCAGCTGCAACTCTGCAGCTAACAGCAGCTGTTTGGTTGTATGGGCAGCAGCCAGGAATTCTGTTCTCTCAGGCACTGGCTTTATCACAGCCACTAAAGGAAACTTTAGATCTCTGCCCCTCTATAGAAGTCAGGATTCAAATGTTGAGGTGAAATCCTGCTAGCTCAGAGAGGCTGAATAGCAAATAGCTAACCTTCTTTCCTTATTCTAGCCTCCCATCTTCCAAAAAAAAAGTCCTGCTCAGCCCCCACTAAAGTTAGTTTAGTTTCCTCCTTACACTTAGTTCCTCCCTACCACTTCCTGTCAGCTAGTTCCTGACTCAACCTCCTGACCCCAGGTTAATTTTATTTAATCAAACAAATGTAACACGTCTTTGTATCATTAACAAAGGCAGCAGAACAAATATAAGAAATGTTTAATAGTTAAATTAATACTGCATAACACCCTCACTCCTAGATCCACTCCATCCCTCTTTCATCCACAAAAGAGCAGGCCTGTCAGGGACATCAAGCAAACACCAGCACAAGACACAGTAAGAGCAGACAAAAACCCTCACATCAAGTTTGGGCAAGGCAACCTAGTAGAAGGAAAAGAGCAGGCAAAAGAGACTCCCCTTTCCCACCATCAGGAGTCCCTCCAAAATACCTAGCCAACAACTGTAACATATAAGCAGAGTGCAGGCCCAAGGCAACTGTAACATATACACAGAGTGCAGGCCCAGGGCAACTGTAACATATAAGCAGAGTGCAGGCCCAGGGCAACTGTAACATACATGCAGAGTGCAGGCCCAGGGCAACTTGGTACACACCTGCCACTTGTCTCACTGCTGCCATGCCAAGGCTCAGTGGAGACCAACCAGAAAGTAGGCCTGAAGTTTCAGTTTACCCTGGGGCAACACCTGACTCCACAACAGACCACAGCTGGGACCACCTGGGCACCACCCAGGAATGGACCACCCAAGGAGAAAGTAACTGAAGTTCCAAAGGAAATTCCTAATATTTCAACCATTGTAGATAGGATTCACCCGTGTCTCTTAGCCTAAGCACACAGCCATTCCCTTTCACCAACATACCCCTTGACAACAGTCAGACAGTCAGGGTCTTGAACCCTAAAAATCCCCTCACCCCCAACCTCTACTAAGACAAAAACCCTACCCTACCTGGGCTGGATACTCTCTGCTCTCAACCACTGCATAGGGCAGATGGAGATTCCAAGCTTGGGCTTGAATAAATGCTCTTTGCTTTTACACATAGGATTTGGTCTCCTCGTTGGTTTTGGGGGGACTCCACAATCTGGGCATAACACAGAGGACCTCGCTCAGATCCACGCAAGTCTGTGTTAGTCCAAGTGAGCCCAGTTTAGTGGATTCCTAGGGCCATGCTCTCCCAGTCTTTGACCCCTCTGGCTCCCATGATTCTTCGTTCTCCTCTTCCACTGGGTTCCCAGAGTTCTCTGAGCTCTGAGGAGAGGGACCCAGTGGAGACCTCCAACTTAAACTCTTCTCTCAGCCAAATGTTTGGTTGTGGGTATAGGTATCCCACATCCTATTCCCATTAGGTTTAGCCAAAATTTTTAACGGAGCACCAATGGACTAAGTTCTTATCCTATTTTGATTTCCCCCAATACTAAAAATATACATTATATTATATCACAGACTATATTAAAAAGAAAGAGGAAGCAGTTTAGACTTAGGTAACAGAGAATATGAGCAGATGCTGAACACCAACAGGAACTGTTTTTATAATTTGCAGCTCTAGTTACCTCAGAAGCTAATATTACAAGATTGGGCATGAAAAAAATGGGCTTCCCATTTTCAAAATGTAGTTAATTAGCCAAGAATATGTATAAAGTGTTACCAGAAAACATCACATTTGCATATCACATTTGCAGTACAGACATACTGTACTGAAATGCTTTAACCCATATTAGTCAGCTTCTTGTTGCGATATAGAAGCATTGTTAAGTGTCAGAATTGCAGCAGGAAAATGAAGGGGCAACAGCTAGAGACTCTGATCTTCCTCCTCTCCAAAAAGTGCACGCTAGCTTCATGTCCTTGCTCCCTGTGAACAAACAATTCTTGTGCAAGAACTAAAGTGCAGGGATCTGGAGGGGCTTGCTTTTCAACCTAAAAGGTAGCTCTCATGACCCTTTCATCCAGGGGTACCATTGCTGTTTCAGCACATATAAAAAGTCTGCAATGCCTCTTAAATTATCATGACCTTATTACTACTTTATTTCAACAAACTGAAAAAAAATACAGAGAAAAATAATTCCTGAAGAAAACATTTTACCAAATTTGAAATCTCACTAAACCTACATGGTAGGTTTTAATGTTAAAAGCTGGAGACAGCTTGAGGGGGAAATGATATTGGTTTTTGAGAAACTGCCTTTATTCAATGATAAAACATTAATGAAAAAATAATTTTTAGGGTGAATTAAAGCATGTTATTAATGTGCTCATTGCCTTCTTCTTGCTGTAATTAACTGATTCAAACAGATAAAATTCATCTTTTTAAAAACTCACATAAATGAAATCTGAGGCATAATTAAGAGATTAAGTAATATGTTAGACAAAACATATCTGTGGAGCCACAAGCTCACACTCATGCCTGTGAGTAGCTAGCTTCTTCATGACCTAGTAGGTGTTGAAGTCTATAACAGAGTTAAAGCACATGGATGGCTTCAGCCATGATAGTATAAAGGAAGTGTCATGTCAAGGTGCATAAAAATGTCATGTCAGAGTGAAGTACCAAAGCACTTCAAATCGTTCTGAAGGGAATCACTCCATTTACCTATGAAAAATTAAAGAGTAAGGAGAAGGAGTTAAAAAAAACAAACCCACCATTGCTTAGAATGACAGAACAATAATATCGATTAACACAAAAGCAAGTCCAGTGTAAGAAAAGGTGTGTGCTTTGCAGCTAATCAAAGACATAGGACACCTTTGAAAGTTCCAACACTTGATGAGAACGGAGGGCTGTTAGGGACACTTAAGGTTTAGGCAACATGGACCTTTGTAGATATCCTGTGTGAGTCAGCTCAACACATCACTAACATTGACTTCTGAGACCTTATGAATAAGCTAACATTGGATGTTCAAGAGTCAGGAGCAATCAGTTACATAACCATTTATGGCAAGATGTCACTATTGTGTGATTCTTTGTGAACATGCCCAAAAAGTCAGAAGTGAGTAGCTTCCCCTTTGCCCATGCCAGTCTGCCTGTATATGCACCTGTGTGTGCCCGAGTGCCTGCTAGGGTCTGCCTGAATAGTGGCTTGTATGCTGTTAAATAAACTATGTCGCATCTGCCTACGACTCAATGCACTCTCCAAACTTCCAGTCTCTCAAGACCTTTCTCCTTTTCAGGATTGGAGCTTAGAATTTATATAGAGTTTATGCCAAATTTGTATCAACTGCAATAATGTGGAATCTATGATTCTAACTATATCGGGACAAAATGGACATTTAAAAACTTTGCTGCTGTAATTGACTATGTCAGAGAGATAAGAGTCATCTTATTTTAAAAATATGCAAATAAATTATACCTGAGTAACAGCGAAAACAAGAGGCAGTTAGTTGGTAGCCTAGTTCTCTGAACACTTTTTGTAGCTGCCAAGAGACAAGACAAAAAAAGAATCAAACAGGAAGCAAGCACCGGTAATGCAGAGAATGTACTTCATTTGCATAGAGCTCTCCTGCAGCCTAGCCCAGAGGAGATCTCAGTGTAATGAAAAGAATGTAAAAGGAATGAATAAATGAACTTCCAGAATTCACATATTAGTAAATTACATAGATTCTATTTCTAGAAAAAAAGACAATTGACAATTAAAATAGAAGAGCTAGGATTAATGTTATAAGAGATTCAAAATCATATAAAAAGGAGGGAGATGAAGTTGAAGAAAAATGGAAATTTCAATTGGACACCATTCTTATTTCTTAATGTTCTAGCTGTCAAGAAAAAGAAATACTTGCTCCAGTCTTCTGAACAACTAAAAGAAAACACACTTTGGAGAAAAAGATATTTTCATAGAACTCTATTATAAGAAAACCTTTTCATGAATAAATTTCAGGGGTTTGAAAAAATGGACCTTGAGTAAATTAACAGACAATGCATCAGTCATCTCTGGCAGATGATAAAAACACACTTGCGGTGAGTTGATGTTTCACTAATTTTTTCATAAAAATTAAGAGAATAGTTAACAGACTAACTTAACTCCATCATTTCATTGGAAATTGTTTGTGGCTTTCTGAAGATTCGTTGAATTATAAAAAGATTAGGAGAAATGTGAGTGGTGACTACTGTTAATTACAAACATCAGTTGTTTTCTTTGGATGCTATCAGCAGAAGCTGGCTACTACCCAATTCCAGGTTGAAGTATTTGCCAAGAATGCTCAGAGTACAGACTCCTGTGTTGGTTAATTGGCACTTAACTATTCACAAATTCTGAAGCTTATAATCAGGAAGTAAGTTGGAATTTGAAGATGTTAAAAGAACTTGTTGCTTGTTTTGTTTGTTTGTTTGTTTGTTTGGTCTATTTTGTTTTAGTTTTTGAAGAAGGGTCTCACTGTTTCAGTCTGGCTTCCAACATGTGATCTTCCTGTCCCCCTCCTTGGAAGATGCTGAGATTATAGGTATGTACCACTATGCCTTGAAAAACATCTTTTTTGACAAGATCACCCATTTATAAACCAACTGAACAGCATCCTCCCTCACTATGAGTGCTAACCAGTAGAGATATCATGCATAGTTAAATACAATCTAGATTTATCCATGTTCTATGACATAAGTAAGTGGTGTCTTCAGCAACAGGGTCTTACTATCAATTTTGAAGAGTAACCAATAGTTTTGGAAATAGCCTATAATGTTTGGGGAGAGTCTATGGGACCTTATTGAGAAACAACTGAAATGAAATAACCCATTTCTAGTTGTGGAGATTCTATTTTGTAATATACAATGTTTAATTGGGCTATTATTCACCACCCCCAACCCCATATAGTAACTCCACTTAAATTCTCTTTATATGTATATATTTTAGGAAGTTTCTATAGTATTATGTTTTCATATTGCTTTTTCAAGTCTATTCATGTCAGTTATTTTTCCTCTATCTTGCCCTACCAACTCCCCACACTATGAAATCTTTTATGTTACAATTTCCCTATGGATACCTGGTTTTTAACAAGGAAGCCAAAAACACACAGTGGAGAAAAGATGCCATCTTCAACAAATGGCACTGGTAAAACTGGATGGCTACATATAGGAGAATGAAAGTATCTACATATCACTCACCCTGCATAAAACCCATCTTCAAATAGATCAAGGGCCACAATCTAAGATATGATACCCTAAAACTAATAGAAGAGAAAGCAGGGGGTATGGTTGAAGTCATTAGTACAGGAAAGTCTTCTCTGAATAGGAGGGAAAATTAGTAATTAGTAATTAGAAAATTAGTAATCATTAGTAGCACCGGCTTTGAATCCTGCCAGATAAATAAATACCCTGCCCAGCCAAGATATGCTTATTAGTGAAATAGTGACTCAAATGCTATGGAAGCAACCAAGCATGTTTTGACTGGATTTAAGTCTGGTTCCATGAAATAGAACCCTTACCTGATAATATCAATGAGTCAAAAATACAAGACTAGATAGATCAGAGGCCCTAGAGCAAAACCTAATACTATTATTCTGCTAAATGAACGTAGTGATATATTGCCATACCCATAGCTCAGAGCATGCTGAAACTCATCAGGGATGTTTCTTCTTGCAGTACATGGCAATTAATACAGAATAAGAGGCTTTGGAATAATTAGTCTTAAATGACATGTCTATATCTCTCCCTGCCTCTTAAGGATCAAGGATCTATGTGGTTGAGGGGGCAGAAAGATACTAATAGCCTGAGCTGGTGGATGACTTCATGGAAACAGTGTTTTACAGATACAACCATGAAGAGGCACATATGAACTCACATAGCACAAGACCTTCACAAACTGAACCCAAACAGACCCACGGTGGAAGAAAGGAGATGGGCACAAAGTCACACCTCTAATCGAGGAGCTATTCGTATTTCATCACTGCTGGGAAAGGCAAAGTCCGTTGTCTTCAACAGTGCTGCAATTGGAATACTGACCACATTCTAGGACAGACCCTGTGACTAGGAAGAGTCAGACGACCTCAAGTTGTTCACCATCATCATCACCGTTATTATGGAGAGGGAACATAAAGTTGGTGGGTAAAGAGATGGGGGAGGCTCTGGGAAGATTTAGAGGAGAGGAATTAATAATTTCAAAAGATATTATATGAAGTTCTCAAAGGGGAAGTAAAAACATTATTAAAATAACGATAATCATTCTAGAAAAAAACAAGTGCAAAGGAATTTCAATGACTATTCAATGTGGAAGGAGGGGGAATATTATGAAAACACATTGTATGGCATTCTCAAAAAAAAACTACTAAAAAATCAAAAGAAAATTATTCAAGAAAAATGCCATGTATAATTTGCTTTTTGTTCTGAGGCTATAGCCAGGATATATTCTTAAAACAAATTTATTGAACATTCCTTAAAACCTTTTTTTATGTTCATAAAGTTATTTTTAAAATAAAGGGGATAAAATTACCTATTTTATATCATTTAACTTGTTTCAGGAAGCAAATCATTTCTTGGGCACTAATATATTACTTAAATACTTTAGTAAAGGATTCGATTTACCTGTGGTACAAGGCTATATAATTTCTGAGAGAAAAGGTCAAAGAAGATAATTTTCCATCAGTCATTTTATTTCTCCAAACTAAAGGCAGAAACTATTTGGTTCTAGCATCTTTAAGCAAAGTCAAAGACACCTGAGGCCAAAGGCTGGGTGGTTAACAGGCAATTGAAACTTTCTTCTAAATTACTAATTCCACCCACCGAGGTTCTGCTTCAGCTCACACAAGGGGATCAACCACAGCCAGCCTCACAGTGATGTAGGCTGGTGGAACTCACCCCATGACAACGAAGATGGGGTGAAATTCATTTCCATCATTTCCATAATGGTTCCCTGAAGCTGTGCTATACAATTTATGTAAAACTGACCTTAAAGGATTGCTAGAATAATAAGTGCTTTTAGAAAATATTTATTGGTATTTCCTTCTTTATTTTAAAGTGGCATGTTAGCACCTGAAAGAGGAAACTGATTGTTTTTGTATCATCCTTACCTTCTTGTCATTTATAAACACAGTTTAATGTGGCTGCACTTCCCATGAACACTACATGTAACTAATGGAGAAGATCTTCAGTAAACACAGAGTGTCAAAGAGAAAGAGAGAAAGCAGAGGCAACCGGAATAAAAGATTTTTTTTTTTCTTTAAGTGAATGGAACACTTCATAGAGCAAGTAATCAAGGCCTGCTCCCATTGCTCAGTGGGGTCCATCTCGAGTGG
Organism: Cricetulus griseus; assembly: GCF_003668045.3. Lineage (NCBI taxonomy): Eukaryota > Metazoa > Chordata > Mammalia > Rodentia > Cricetidae > Cricetulus > Cricetulus griseus. Next base: position 159,907,683 of record NC_048598.1, read on the forward strand.
CATGTGTCTCATGTGTAAGATAATTTGTAATTTTCAATGGACCATGGGAAATCTTTTTAGTTCAAAGGGAAATGAGACCAAAATTGGAAAATATACAGATATATATTAACCAGTAAGAAAGGCAAAAAACTACAAACAAGGATATACTTTGACAACAATTACATGAATTATTTGAATACGAAATTCAAATAAAATTATAATGTGGAAAATGAAAAAAAAAGAAAAGCAAACCAATAGAAAGTCACAGTAGTTACCAATTGCCAACTCTTTGGAAAAAAAATGTCCTATGAAGGAATAAGTTTTCTTCTCAGATGCTTATATGCTCAAATTAATGAAAATGTTTATTTATTCAGGTAACTGATAGTTCCTCATGGTAAGTATTCCCTGTGATAGTGATTTATAAAAAAGATAGCATAGCATTTTTACTCATTTTAACAATGAATGTTGCACATGTTTTTGAAAACAATCACATGACTGTAACACAAATAAATGAAAGACCCAGAAATTGATATTGGGTTCAAACTTCAAGCTAGAGATCAGAAAAGCAAAGCAACTACTTTTAACCCTACATCAGGCTGAAAGGGCTGATCCATGCACGAGCTCTTCACCAACTCTCTAACTGCTGTCTCTCCTCAGTGTGGCTGGAGAATGAATGAATCTACTGAGCCTTTGCTCCTGTCTCATATACTTCCCTAATTTTGGGATTACAGGCGTGAGCTAGAATTCTCTTTTAGACTGATTCACTCTTGTGTAGATCTGTAGCCTTGGACTCAAAGAGATCCATCTATCTCTTAATCCTGAGTCCAAGGATTAAAGGTTTGTACCACCACCTCCTAGTTTCTGGCTGCTGGGATTAAAGGTGTGTGCCTGGCTTCTATGGCCTTCGGCTGACTTTGCTTTCAGAATCCTCAGGCAAGCTTTAATAAATCATAAACAATATCTCACCACACAGGACAGCATCATGGCACATCACGTGTGTTACCTGGGTATACAACAGCTAGCTACAACTGTTTTGACACTGCAGTTGGCTAGGCACACAGACAATGAGAGAGGCTCCCTGTGACTTGTAAGGTGAGGCTCTTTGGCTCCAGTTTTACAGAACTTTATATTGGGCTTACTGGTCATAACTGGTAATTTCTTCAGAAATGTAATCAAGCATTAAAACTACAAAGTCCTAATGAAATCAAATATACCAAAGAGCATACTGTAACCCGGTGTGCAGCATATTCACTTCTTAATATGTCTCCTGCAATCTGGTACACAAAGATGAAAAAGATGCAGGTTGTCCTGTTGAATTTCCCTTGCTATGATAACAGATCCTGCCCAAAGCAGCTTAGGAGAAGAGTGTATTTAGTTTTCAATTCCAGATTATAGTTCAGAACTGCAGGGAAGCCACAGGGGGAAGAGGAGGTGGCTGGTCATACCATACCCACAGCTGAGAGAACAGAAAAATAAATGTGCCCACATTGCCTGTGCCCATCTATGTGCCAAGAGAATAGTGAGACCCAGAGTGGGGCAGAGCTTCCCCCATCACTCAACAGTTAACATCCTCCCTCCTCTTGCTCCAACATTGCTTTCTTTCTCCAGGTGTGAAGCATGAAGCCAGGACCTTGCACATACCAAGAGAAACAAGGTACACGCTGCATTACATTTCCAGCCTTACTTTTAATTTCTAGTTTTATTTTACATCATTTTCAAAACTTTTCTTAAATCTATCAATTAAGTGGTACATAGTTAAATCCAGTTAAACACTTCCTACTAGATAAAAAAAAAAAAAAAAAAAAAAAAAAAAAAAAAAAAAAAAAAAAAAAACATCAACTGCTCTCCTTAGATCAACCCCTGCTAGTATGGCAAAGGCATTAACTCAGTAAGTTAGTGAGCTGACTGGACTAGTCACCTTGTTTTACTTCAAGATAAAAAAGACTGTATCCTTAATTAGGAATACTTTCGATGGATCACTGGAGTTACCAGGTGACTGATATGAGCTCATAAATAACAACACAAAGCAGAGTTATGTCCTCTGTACTGTGTTTAAGGCAATAGGCCCAATGTGACTCACTTGAGGCTTCAATATACTGCAGTTTTTCACTGTGTCCAAGGCAGATACGATTTTCATCTATTTAACTTATGGAAAGAAACATCTACAGATTAACATGATAAAATCCATTAAAATAGAGTAAAGGTTATAGAAGGGCAGTATGGTATAGATCCAAGATAGCATTAAGATGATTACTTGAGAGGGTTTATCCATTCTTTCAAAAGTATTCCCTGTCTAGATCTGGAAGGCAGTATAATCTTCTCCATTCTATGTTAAGCATGAAGAATATTTAACAATCTTAAAATAAAAAAAAGTCTAAGAAGTGGCTGGCCTCAAAAAAAAAAGTATCCAATTAAAGGGAAACTGAACACTAAAATAGCAATTAAGATAATGAAATATTTCCGGGCTCACATCTACAACTGCCAAATTCCTAGTTAGTGTCCCAATATAAAAATATGATCCGATTCAAATGCTTTCTTTTTTTACCCCCTTCTGAAATTTTCCGGCATATTCAGAAAAATGGTGATGTAAAAAAAATGAGAAAATCTCTACCAGTCCAGAAAGTACAAAGGAATAATAGAAAAACACTCAGGAGAAAGTTAATTATTTCCCAAGATTAAGAAGTCTGATGCCCAGGTAGATCTCTGTGAGTTTGAAGCCAGCCTGGTCAACAGAGTTCCAGGACAGGCTCCAAAGCTACTGAGAACCCTGTCTGATACACAAACAAACAAAAAACCCCGAAGTCAGATGCCACCTTGTTCAGATTCAGAAAGACTATTGTGGATCTTCAATTTGGTTGTTTTTTTTTTTAACTTTCTTTTTATTTATTCTTTGTGTCTTTCACTTCATGCATCTTGTTCTGACTCATCTCACTGTCCCTTCAGATCCACCCTCTGCCCTTGCAACCACCCCCAAAATAAAATAAAGTTTGAGAGAAAATTTAAAAAAGAAAAAAAGAAAAATCTCCAGGGCCCACTATCAATCGTGTAGCAGAAATGCCAGTAATGATATATATATAGAAAAGGATACACTGTGTGACTCAGCTTTCATGATGAGAGGGTTTTCTTTTTTTTGTTTTTTTGTTTTTCTTTTTGTTGTTGTTGTTGTTGTTGTTTTGGTTTTTCGAGACAGGGTTTTTCTGTGTAGCTTTGGAGCCTATCCTGGCGCTCGCTCTGGAGACCAGGCTGGCCTCGAACTCACAGAGATTGGCCTGCCTCTGCCTCCCGAGTGCTGGGATTAAAGGCGTGTGCCACCAACGCCCGGCTTTTGGTTTTTATTTATTTATTTTTTTGAGTTTTTTTGTTCAACTTTTATTGATTCTTTGTAGATTTCACATCATGCATCCAGATGCCACTTATCTCCCCATGCCCTCACTTCAGCCCTCTGCCCATTCAGCCTCCCCTCAAATCAAACGAAACTTAAAAGAAAAGCCAAAAACCAAACCAAACAAACAAACAAACAAAGAACAAAAACAACAACAGCTAAAAAAAAAATAAAAATAAAGAAGAATCTTGAGGACGCTGTAGTGTCGCTAGTTGACACACAGTCTACCCTTTCGTCCATTCATCTTTACTTGTAAACGTTCATTGCTGAGCCACTGGTCTGGATTGAGGTGTCTCATTACTGTTAAATTATCGAATGACGAGCTCTCTCTGGGACTGCTCTTGTATATCCTGTTATTGCCCTGTGTCCTGGAGATCCTGCAGCTTTGTGTCAGCAGGACTGGCCTGTTCACATGCTCCAGCAGATCACAAATGGGGTGGATGTTGGAGTGGGCTACCTCGTAACTCTGGTTCTGGGCCTGAGTAGTTGCAGAGTCGGACAGCCCGACAGCTCTCCCCTGTCCTCACCCTCAGGGTGAGCTCTCCAGCACTGCCCTGTCTAGTTCACACCCTTGCAGCAATGAGCAAGGGGTGGGGCCCGTTCTCCTCTTTTCACATCCTTAGGGTTGGCTCTCCCACATCTACACCATCGGAGCCAGCAGATTTTTAATTTTGTATGCAGTTTCTGCCATCCTCATGAAAATCAAACCAAAGCTAAGCCACTGACTCATTCAAAACTTTCCCTCCAGCCAGATCAGAGTCAGAGAAAATCTATGTAACTGTTGCTCTAGCTGGTGACAGGAGCTGGTTTAATGTCTCTGTTACAATTACCATGATTTCTTCTACCACAAGGGCTGGAGTGTTGTGTATATAAAAGAGTTGTGGCTTTCCTGGAGGATTTTCAAAAAGGGTTTTAATTTTACCTTAAAAAAAGAAAAACAAAAGAAAGAAAAGACAGCCAAGGTAAGGCCAACGAGGTGCAAAATGATGGATTTTCACTTTAATGGTCAAATTTGCTTCATGCTTCTACTTTGTGTCTGCTACAGACTATGAAAATACATTTTTGGACTGTAACGTGTACATGTATGTGTTGGTGCTCTAGTCCACACTTAGGAACAGTGGTATGTGGTTAGGTAAGGCCATGTTAACCAGTGCAACACAAGGGGTGGGACCCCAGCATACCTGCTGCCACCCCACATTCCAGGTCCTCAGCCTGAACTTACAAGACCACGAAGGAACTAAGTCTTTCTTTTAAATAGCCCTGTATGAATGAATGCAGCCACTCACTAAAAGACTAACTGCTTGAGCCACTAATTATCTGAGCTCCAGGATACCATCAAAAACATACGGCGTAAGATCCAAGCAACTGGCCAAGGCTGTGCACAGGGGCATTTGGCTCCCTTGGAAAAGAAGAGCGGAAGGTAATCCCTTTGCAGCTGTAGTGCAGATGGTGCCTTTACACCATCTCACTGAATACTAAACAGAAACTGGGAAAAGTTTGAAACCATGATAAACAAACAGCTGAGTGTTAGCTTAAATGCTCTCTGCATCTATGAGGAAGAAACACTCAGAAGTTTGGGATGTTTACCAGACAGTTTAAAAGAAACACAGAGACGTGAAAAACTCAATGAAATGTTTCAGAAAATTGTGCCTAAATATGGTTCTGTGTGGATTTCTCCAAAGCAACAATATAATTAAATCTCCCTGAAACTTCAATTATGGGTGTCATGATTCATAATCCTCCTCGACATCATCAGAAGTTTCTGTTTCTCTGAAAACTGCACTGAGATGGATGAAGCAGAGGTCGCCCTCTCCCAAAGGAATTCTTGAAAATCACTGCTAATCTTCATTTTCCCTCTTTCGTGTGGCAACTTAACACACTGTAATCCAGTCCAATAAAAATGCATAGTGAAGCTCAATTACTATTTCAACCTCACAACATTTATTTTTGCCTTGGCAGAAAGGAGACAGCAACCTGGTGAGATAGCAGAGAAAGAGCTGAGTCATACCAACCAGTAAGTGGTCAAACACCTCTCACATGTCAAAACACCATATTTACTTCACAGAAGAAGACAAGATTTTAATTCTAAAACTCCATCAGATTCTATGAATGGGTACTCAGCACTCTTCTAGACACTAGATTACATAAAAAAGTATGCCTGTTGTAAATATAGACCACAGCCACACACCTATCTAATATACACCTAGAGAGAAGACCAAATGCCAAGTACTTCCTTGTTTTTGATTATAGGTAAGCCAGTAAATAGGATGGATATTTTTTCTTACCACCTTTTGATCAAGTTCTAATCTGGATTTTCTTAAACACTAAAAAATAATGAGAAATTATTGAAAGACTGCATTGTAACTCATCATGGTGCATGCCTCTAATCTCAACACTCAGGAGATGGAGGCAGGGGGTTTAAGTCAGCCTCAGTTACACAGAGAGTTAGAAGGTAGCCTGGGCTACAATAGACTCTGTACCAAAAAACAAACCCAAAGGTCTGTGAGATGGCAAAGCTACTTGCTGAAAAAGCCTGTAAATGAAGTTCACTATAGGGAAACCACATAAAAGCAGAATTTGAAAACTGATCACACAAAGTTGTCTTCTGACCTCCATGAGGGCCATAACACACAAAGCCTTTCTCCAGCCCTTGATATGAAATAAAATTTAACAAACCCAAACAATCTCTTCAAAAGACAAGATTGCATATGTCATTAATAACAGCTAGGCCTAACTGAAAGACAATATTTATGTTTAGTGAGTGATCATTTAGGCAAACACAACAATTTATTTCTATATTATAAACTTCCTGAAGAATTAAGTCAAGCGTTAAAATGAAGATCTTCAAAATGGTAATTAACAATCACCGTGTTTCTCCTAAGAGGTGAATTTATGTTTCATCAACTGGAGTTTCATGAAGCAAAATGATTCATCAGGCAAAATATATTCTGATGCCCTTTTATCAATCAGGTGAGATGGTCAAACTAATGCAAATGGGTACAAGCTCTTTCTCTTTACACTGCACCCCTCTGTCCACCTTCTGTTCCAGGGTAATTCAAAAAACATTAGTAGCTTTGCCTTTTAAAGAAATGAGAGACAGACCACTGGTCCCCAGGACTCTTCTCACTGCCTGCCACCTAGAGCGGGGACTGCACAGCCCTGCCTCGTCAACTGCTCCTGCATTCCTGCTTAGAGATGAACACTGTTTGATGTCCTTAGTCTAGATTTCACTCTTTTGAGACAGGGGCTCCATGTGTAGTCCAGGCTGGTCCTGAATTTGTGGTCTTGCAATCTCAACCTCCACTGCACCAAGATTTTCTCACTCTGTTTCTCCTCACTTGCCTCTTACTTTCCTCGATTAAACACTGCCATGGTTGCACTTAATTTAGGTATCACTGTTCAGCTAAAAGAGGCTACAAGAAGATTCACATATGGTTCCTGACAAGGTATCTGTCCCAATGAGTAAAACATCTTAACATTTGAAATTTCTCAGTCAGAAAATTCTGCTGCAACATAATGAGTGAATGATTGCTTAAATTTTGGTTGCACGTGTTTCTACTGGAACTTGCTTTAGCCCATTAGGAAATCTTAATATACTGGGAAACACAGAACCTCTTTCTCATCATGTCAGCTATTACACTGCCTGTGAAGAGAGCAGAACTGACCATGGGAACGAATGTTTAAGATGTTTGTTAGTGCTCTGGCCATAATAATGACCTTAACGGGCTTCAATAGTCTTTGTATGTCACTGCCTCATAGTGCATTAGTTTGAAGCTCTGGGAGAAAAGCTGATAGCCCAGGGCTGACTGAGAGGTGTTGTGCTATGTTGGGAGGCTCCTTGATTTCTTAAGAAGCAGGTATTCGGACATTGAGGTGTTAGCCTCAAATGTGTGCTTTTCTGAAAAAAATGTGAGGACATCTCTAAAATTTCAATTACGAGAGCCATGACTCAACATCCACGGGAATCTGACTGGCTGGGGGCTGCAGGCCACTTGTCCTGCTATCAGCAGGCACTGTAATACACCCACACCTTCCCTGAGGCGGCACAGAAAAGCATCAAGATGACTGGAGGGTCCCCAGACTCCAGTTCCTGATGACGCCTCACCTATACCCTCAGCTGCTTTTATTTGTTTCCTAAGTAATGAGTCCAATAAAATTTATTGGTCATTTGTTGACTTGTTAGTCATTTTTCTTAAGGAAAGGAACAAACATTATTACACTGCGGCAATTTTCTCTGCTTCTACAGCACTGTAAAATCATTTAATCTTTCTCAAGGAATCCAAAGCTACCATAAGGTTTGATGAACAAAAATTTTCTATTTGCCAGTTTTAAAATGACCTTAACAACTAATAAAGAAGATGTCACAGATGATCCTAAAAGTCAAATCTACTATGCCTTAATGCCAAACATTAGTCTGGTAAGAAATGTGATAAAGGGTAATATATTCATAGACAAGTATAAGGAGTAGCAATTTATTGTCAGTGGCAATTGCCCTTACTCATCCAAGCATCTGTACAGGTAAAGGGTGGGTGACAAACAACTTTCTGGGTTTTGTTGTCATTATTGTTTATTTCTACTCACAATTTTTGGCATGTGTTGTTTCAATTAGGAATAAAATTCTGGATAGTTCTTGCATTTACTTTCTCAGCTTTACCACATGGAACATTTTGATGACTAATACAGTGCTACACAAACACAGTGAATAGATGCAGAACTCATGGGCAGTACTGACCACTGTATCTGTTATATCAGCTGCCCAGTTTCTCTGATCTTCCTTTAAATCACTTTACCCAGTGTGGGTAGAGTCCCCTGTGGTTTAGGCAGAGTTGAGTGTATGCCTTGGCTTAAGGGAGGGTGCATGGAACAGCATCCTGCTTTGGTTATAGTGAATACTTCATATGATTCATGCAGAAGTTTGGAGACACTTCTGGCTTCTCTTCTCATTCACCTGGGGCAATCCATGATACCCTGACTGATACATATCCTCTCAGACTTCAACGTCATACAAGTTTGGTGATAAAATAAGCCTGCATATGTATTTATATGTATGAATATCTGAGTGTGTTTATACATAAAATTTTCTAATCAGTGCCACATGTTAAAACTACTTTCATTTTTACTGTTTTTCTTACATCTTTCTATTTCAGAGCAATTTATCTACCTTCTGATTAATCACTGTGTAGTTAGTATTCTCTCCACTAGAGAAAATAATACGTCACACATCAAACAGTACATTCTGAATTATACTAGGCTACAGCATAGCAGGAGAAAAACACTGGCTAGAAGCTACAGCCTTATTTGGGGTCATGTTACTGTGCACCTCAGGAATGTCCTATGGGGTGGAGGACATTTCTAAACATACATAGGAGTGCAATGAAAGAAAACTGGAAAGAGAAATGCAAGATAACTACAGAAAAGAGAACAATGAGGGATGAGATGGCTCAGTCAGTAAAGTGCTTGGCAAGCAAGCGTGAGGATCGTGTTTGAGCTCCAGCACCCATAGCAGCCTTGGTGGGTTGGACATGGCTGAATCAATTGGCTCCTTGTTCAGTGAGAGACCCTGTCTCAAAAATTAAGGTAGTGAGCAAGAGAGGAAGCCAACCAACACTGACTTCCAGTCTCCACACACAAGGGCTCACACATGGACATGTGCACCCACGTGTACATGAGCTTACAACACACACACACACACACACACACACACACACACACACACACACACACACACACACACACACACACACCCAGGAACTTGATCTTGATTTCATAACTATCTTCTAGGTTCTAGAATCAGGTTTTCTTCAGTTAATAAACTAAGTTCAAGATAGTGAAACTGTCTCAGAACAGCTTTAAAATTAAAGAGCGGGAATCTGAAGCAGAGATCTCAAGTGACTCAAGGTGATGGTGGCTGGGGAGTAGGAAAGCAGCATCCAAGTAGATCTCGGGATGGGAAGGCTGACTGCCGGCTGGCACCCTTGCCCAAGGTTTACATATAAAAATCTGTACGCATGTACAAGAAATACCCTTTTCTAAGCAGCAAACTATACACGCACAGTTTATTACATACATCGGTATTACATACATACACACATGCATACACATGCATCCATACACACACAGAGGGGGGCACACACAACCAAATTGAAATGCAGGAAACTGATGTTTCTCACCTTTTACTCTTCCCTTAATATGTGATATTTGTTGAAATTCTAGTTAGTCATGTGGCTGCGTGATTGAAATGTCTACATTATTGGATTTTAAGTTTCTCGGGAATGAGGACCATGTCTGCCTAGTTCTGTAGCATGTGTGCAGCACTTATACCATGTGTCGGGATGAGCACATTGATGTTGTGCTTCTGTGTATCTATGATCAGTTCTGGGCTGCAGAGGGAAAAGGAGGGCGAAGTTTGGGTAAGGAAATGAAAGTAATGATGGTGAAAAAGCCCAGGGAAGAGAAAAAATTGTTTCAGATTGTTTATACTAACTTACAATAATACTCCAGGAAGATGAGATTTGACTTCTCAGACTAGGGCACACCTTGAAAGAAATGGGATAATAACAGCATTGTTTTGTTTTTCTTCTCTCGTTACCTAAAGGTTTCTCTATATATTATACTTTCTTAGACTTTGCTCAATTGCCTTCAAAAAGCAAGTTAAGCAAATGCCAAATCTGCTTTTATCAAAATATATACATATGTATAAAACTGGCATTTTCACATGGTACTTACTGCACATTACTTATACAGAAACTTCTTCACAGATACCTCTCCAAGACCATGAGCAATATGAAATTGCTACAGTAAGAGTCTCAGCCTGCTTTCCAGAGCAACCTTCTTTAAAAAATGAAGTACATTGTGAAAGGGTGTTATGAAATCAAAGAATACTTAGTGGAAAACATACAAGAAGAGAGTTTTTCTAACTTTGTAAATAATCTCACTTTTGCACTTTGTTCAATAACTAATTTCCATTTAAACTGAAACTATATTCATTGAATTCATTATTTTTGATAGGGTCCTTCCATAGGAAAATCATTACTATTTTGTAGCATTATTCCAGGTTTATTTTTGACTTTTTTTATTTGAATTACAAACAAGATTGAATTACATGACAATCACAGTTCCCTTCTTTATTACAGGTTTATACTGAAGGTGAAAATTCAGAATTGTAGATTTTGGAAGTAAAGATGTCAAGTTCCATATATATGTAAACACACACACACACACATACACATTGAAAGACATGCTGACTGGGAAAGTATCAGATTTCAACTCTATATAAGGACTTTAAAATGTCTAGAAATTCCTCTAGAATTTCTTCATTTCCTATAGATCCTGTCCTAGGCAAATTTATTGTCCATTCTGTCTACAAAAGCAATGCATTCCACCTAATTTTTAAAGCATAGTTTTGGTCAAGGTCACAAATTAAGACTTAAGATTCCATCAGAAGGAAAGACATTTTATAGTGTTACCTAAAATCAAATAATTCCATTTAAACTAATTTGCTAGATAGTAAATATTTTGTGTGCTTAATTTATAACATATACTGGTATTTAATGCTCATAAGTAAAAATTAATCAGCAGTATCAATCCCCCATAAATTACATAGCACTATGATTTGATTGGCTGGACTAGGCCCTCTAATTTAAAAAAGTGTTACATTTCAATCTTACCTGTTTCTTTTCAGGAACATATTTTTAGGAATAAACAAATAATGATCCAAATTCCATTCCCACTTTTTGTTGGCATGAAATTTTTCCTTGTCACAGAAATGATGTATAATGCTTCCTACACCATTATTGGAAAAACTATTGCATAGGTTTTAGAGGTCCATTAAAGTTTTTTTTTTTTTCTTTTGTTCTTTGATTTGTTTTTCTGAGCCAGGGTCTTACTCTGTGGTACAGGCTGGCAAGCAATGCCTCCTGCCTTCTTCCCTAAGCCTTCTAAGTGCTGTTGTTAATATAGGCACAAGACAGGGGCCTGGCTTTATCACAGTTTGCACATTCTGGAAACTACATATGTTTTATTATGACCAAACAAATATTGAATAGTGGTAGCTAATGCTTTCATGTCTTAAGAGTGAAATACATGTGATCTTTAAAAATTTATTATTTATGATATATTTATGGCATAAAACACAGCATATGTCATATGATCATAAATAATATACCAAGAATTAAAACAATTTTTCTAAAAATTATCAGAAGTCAATAACTATTTTGTTTGCTGAATGTATGTCATTCATATACTTACCAGAAGAGCCCAATTTCCTCAACAAAAAAGGAATTTGTCATATGCATTGAGATTTACTTTTATGAGAATCATTTCTTTAAAGTGATTTCTCAGAAAGAAAATTTAGTCTAAGCTGGGCTTGGTGGCACATGCCTGTCCTCAGGAGACTGAGGCAGAACCCTGAGGTTCAGGGTTTAAGGTCAGCCTGAGCTATAAAACAAGTCTAAAATATGTCTGATATGAAAGAAAATAAAAGAATGGAAGGAAGGGAAAGAGGAAGGAAGGAAAGAAAGAAAAGAACAGGTGAAACTTGACCTAATTGTAACTAGGTGTATGTATAAAGTAAACTCAAGGCACAATGCAGCCACCGTGTGTAATTTGCTGATGTACATTTATTAGGATGCCTAGTCCATGTCCTCTTCACCATGATAATCCTGCAAGTTACAAAGAAATGAGACTTTCGGTCCATCTCTTTTGGAAGCATCAAGTGCCACTGAGAGAACAGCAAACTCCTAAAACCACACTGAACACTAATTACTAAACTGTAAGAGGCTGGATGGATGCTCTGGAGTATGACAGACTAAGTCAGAATGGAGAAAAGGGAAGCTTCCCAGACTGTCAAAGCTCTGGGACTTTGGCAGGACCTTGATGAGATCAGTTTGTGAAAGCAGAAGTGCAGCTCAGTCCTCAGGGAGCCTCAGGAAAGGATGTTGGGACAGGACCCACGGTGACAGTGTGTGGTGTGGTCACTAGCTTACATGCACATATACTGAGTAGAGATGCAGATTTGGCAGGCATGTCTCCACTTGACACTGGTTAGGAGCACTGAGGAAGTCGGCAGGAAGAACCTGTGAGTGTTGTTGCAGTATGCGCATACAGCCAAGCCACCACAATCACAGTGCACCATAATCAGTGGCCACGGAAATCACATAGAATGCATGAAATAAAAAATAAAATAGGCCCCAATAATTTTCCTAAACAAAACGTCTTATTGCAGAAAATAAACAAACATTTTGGAGGTAAAGTGGTTCGGGGTGGAGACAGTGGATGATAATGCTAGGTGAAAGGAATAACAGGTGACAGAACTAGCCAACTACCACTACAAATGATGCCAAATGAACATTAGGACAATGTGTGTGTATCATATAGACCCACGCCAGGTTTTCCTCTATAGTAACTACTATTTATATGTTTGTTTTGTTTAATCAATCCTCTCTCCCGTGCTTTTTATATTTAGGGCCTGAAAATATACCAGTTGTTTATTTCTGGTCACATTCTCAAATGCTTTATTTGATACATCTTATTATGAGCAGATAATAAGAATCTATGCCCATTTCTCTCAACTCAACCCTAACTCCCACAGCAGACTGCAGAAATGCAGCAAGAATTCAAATCTACTTAAGGGCAGAATATAAAATCCATTTGTTTATTCAAGTCCTTGATTAACAGTGTCTGTAATCAAGGTATGGCTGGTATGGGCTTTTCAAGTGAGAATATTTTATATGAAACTCAGTGTTATTAATTAAATATTCTATGATGTTATCATAATATTTTGGGACATGTGCTGATGCCAGTAACTTTAGTGTGAGGGAAATATTTACTATAAACTTACATAATAAGAAAATTTACTAAGATGCTAGTTTAATCTACTTAATAAAAATTAAGTTGAAGGGACGTAGAAAACTATAGCATCTTACTGTTTTGTTTCCATGAATACTGGACTATGTGCAATGTCTTACTGAGTAACTACAGAATAGCTGTTATCTGAATATATAAAGAAATTAGGAATATTATGACACATGTGTGTAACAGTTCATGCTAAACTTAAACTAAAATCTCTAAAGAGGGGTCTTATGAACATTGTTAAACTCAGTAATTTTTTTTTGCTAAACTCATTAATAAAGGGGACATTTACCATTATGCTTTGTCTATAAGACATGGTGATTGTCAACTAAAAACTTCTTTTTAATGTGCTTATAAAATCACATAGCTGCTTTACCAAAGAATAACAGGAGGCACACTGAACTGACAGGTGCTGGGCCCTCACTGCTATCCTCCAACTGTGTATCCTTGAACATTTGATTTCTAGCCTGCTTGGCTCCCCTTGCCCATCTACAAAACCAATGTGATCATCTCCAACATCCATTCTGCACTAAAATTTTGTCATTTGATGACAAGTGATTATGCTGCTGTTACTACTGCCAATGGCTGTAAAATGACCTAATGTACACTAAGACCTTAATTATATATCAGCTAATCATCCTATGTGCATTTAATTTTCATAACCCCCTTATTTCCATTTTACAGAAGAGGTTAAATAACTTGACCAAAGTCAAAGCATTAGTAAGTGGCTGGTATCTGGATTCACCCAATTGGATTCAGACCCTATCTCCTAAGGTTTATGCTAAATCAGAATAGATGATACTGCACTTCGAGATAGCTATAAGCAAAATCCTTACCATTGAATTTACTCATGGCACTGTTTTCTGGCATTTATCTAATTTAAATATTTAATTCCCCAATCTTTAATTCTGTTTATATATACAATATGCTAAAGGGAATTCACAGATACAAAAACCCTTAAAAGAACTTAAAAACCCTTAAAAGAACTGTGAAGGATATTTTATATTTATGTTCTTGCCATGTGTGTGTGAGAGACTTTCTCTGCCTATAGTTCATATCTTTGGAGTCTCCAGAGAGGCATCTCCCCTCCTCTGAGGAGCCCCCTGCCCACATAAGCACTTCCTCTAAGGAATGTTGTATTACCAGTCCCCAAGGATCATCCTTTCTTGTGCATTTCTGTAGTTTAATGGTAACAAATACATTTTATCTGATGATGCTTGATTTCAGTCTTTGTGCTTTTAACATTTTCTCTGAACTTAAAAAAGGCCTCCTAATAAATACATCCTTATTCAACAGGAGTCCCCAATGCCTAAAAATATTAGAATACATAACTCAGAAGAGAAGAAGACTGCATTAATAATTTTCTGACCTAAACTCCTTCACATGTTTGTTCTTTCATGGTGCCTACTTACATAACAGCCTGGTTTGTTACTAACCAGACTCGGTACGGAAGAAGAATGTTTAATTCAATGGTTAATTTAGTCCCAGGGCCTGGCATCCAGTCCAGCCCGCCCAGTCTACAACAAATGCTTAGAAAGGGAACCAGGCCCTGTATTGTTTGACTCACTAAATAAAATTCTATTTTATTAACTACCATTTAAATAGAAATGCCAGCTTTATGAATATGACTGATGGGAAAAGAAGATTTGAACAATGTTTATGAGTTTATAATGTAATTTTATTGAGTTTTTTGTATCCCTACTCATTAATAAAAGAAATAATACTGGCATACTTTATCTCCCAACATTATTCAAATTGAATTGGCTTTTTCCTTTCAATACGATTCTTGGAGTAAATTACTAATTTCTTTTCTTCCAGGAAGGCCCATCTATTTTCACACACTGACTTGCGTCTGTTTTATAAAATACATTTTGTGTATATAGTTGACATGTGTTTGCATATGTTTGCAATTGCTTTTCTTGGTTCTTCAAAAAGTGTACTGGGGATGACATGCTGGCTCAAACTGACCTGAGTTCATTACCTGGGAGACATATGTTGGGGAGAACTAATTCTGTAAGTTGTCCTCTGTCCTCAACACCCACTCCATGGCACTAATGCACATGTATGTACACACACAATAAATAAATAAACAAATAAATGTTCGTTAAAAAGCAGTCATAGCAATCAAACCTGTTTAAGGAATTATAAAATATGGGATGTTTTCTTCTATTAATATGATAATTTTATCCATTTAATTTGCTGCTGTTTATCTTGGAGCTAAATTTATCCTAACAATGGGTGCATTCTAGGAACATTTATGAAACTATCGTGCTAAGTTCATATCATATCAATATTTTAAAACTACACATTAATTTTTAGCCATAGTAGAAAACTTAAGTATTTTTCTATTTGTTTCAATAGCACCTTCATCAAAACACTGAGGTGTAAATTTGAAATGCCAAATAAACTAATGGATAGAAGAGAAATTCTGAAAATTTGAAGTTGCTCAAAGATTTTTCACAATCTCAGTTTTCAATTAAAAAAAATGGAAAACATGGCAGCTTTGTCTTACAATTTTTACAAATGGTTAAATTTTATAATTTTTATAAATTCTTTTTATGTCTTCATTAAGAGGAGACAGTGGAATTTCTGTATTTGCTGTGCCTTTGTTGATATGTATGAAGAAATATGACCTAATGGCAGATAGATAGCTGGAAAAAGAGATGCATTTTAATAATCCTTTCCCCAAAATATAGATATTCATTGATATCACACCAAAATTTGACAGCAGTAAGTTCTTTAAAAACTAGTTATAAATGTTGAATTTTAAGCTTTATTGTTATGACTATTTTAGAAAGGTCTCTTCATCCTGAGCATATCTACATTGTACTTTGGTGTACTTCTACCTATGAAGAATTTTGCAATATTATGCACTCGTTGGTCACTCTGACATTATCAGTTCTCTAAGTCATGTGTTTTAAGATACTTAAAGGTTACATTTCAATCACTACTAATCCCTTCACAAGTCATCAGGTGAAAGCTTGCAAACAAGTTAGGGGGGGATACAATTTTTCCCAAACTCAAAATATACTAAACTTAATTCTATCTCTGGAACTAATTTTACTGAAGATTTGCCAGCATACCCCCCCACCACCACCATTTTCGTCTTTGTCTGTGTCTTATTGCTGTGAAGAGAAAACATAATTATGGCAGCTCTTATAAAAGAAGGTATTTAATTAGGGGCTTGCTTACAGTTTCAGAGAGTCAGTCCATTACCATCATGACAGGGGGCATGGTGGCAAGCTTGGTGCTGGAACACTAGCTGAGAGCTACATCCTTATCTGTAAATCTGTAAGGGCATCTGGGGAGCAACTAGTTCTGTTAGAGGTTTTTGAATCTCAAAACCCACCCCCACAGATATACTTCCTCCAACAAGACCACATTTCCTAATTGGTCTTCTCCTTCTCAAATAATGCCACACCCTGATAACAAAGCATTGAAATATCTGAGCCTATGAGGGCCATTATTCAAACCAGCATAGTATGTATGTGTGCTTGTGTGGGTACTATCCTGTGTGAGGGTGAATGAGACTTAATGTATACACAGAGGCCAGAGATCACTCTCAGATGTTCCTCAGGACAGTTACCCACCTTGGTTTTGGAAAGTAGGTCTCTCACTAGGACCTGGGGGTTTCCAATTAGGGTTGGCTGGGATTGTCCTGTTTCTGCCTGCACAGTGCCAGGATTCTGAGTGTGTACTACCATTTGTGGGTTATTTTACATGGATTCTGAGAGTCAAACACAGTTTTCATGCTCACCTGGTAAGTACTTTATGGAGTACACTATATACTCACTCCACAGGCTCTATTCTTTAATGTCTGATAAAATATTTTCTACATCGACAGAAGTCTGAGACATTATAATTGTTTTGGTTGGTTATTATTTCCAAAGAAGGTGGTGATTTATGAAAAATTGTGGCTAGAAGATCCATCAGGCAATTTACCAGCAAGTACTTTAAGATAGTCACTGTCATTCAAAATGTATCAGAAGCAATTTATAAAGACTTCTGATTTCTTTAAACAAAATACTAAAAAGGGTGTTGTACTCAAAGATGTAATCCAATTAATTGTTTTATACTTTCATTTGGATCATTTAATCTAATTGGTGATCTTTGATGTTTTTTTTTTCTCTTGTCTTATCCTTTTACTTCCCAGACTGTTAGAAAAAAGATGAAGACAGAGCCAGAGAGATGGTTCAGCATTCACAAACACTTGCTCTTGTAGAGGACCAGTATTCAATTCCTAGCATTCACAGAGGAGAGCTTACAACTGCCAGTTCAGTTCCAGGTGATCCAAAGCCCTCCATGTGCATTTGCACATACTTGATGAACAAACAGGGAAGCAGAAATAAATAAAAAAAAAGGAAAAGAGGAAGACACTGAAAACAAGCTCAACCTGGGGCTATGATTTTGGTTTGTCCTAGGGCACCAGCAGTCTTCCCTTCCAGCTATTGCTTTTGTACCATCATTGTCCAAATCAACAATGATAAAGGCCAATGGTATTCTTAGAAAGCACCTTGACTTCACATACTCCCTGAAGGTATTTTAGGGAAAATCACAACTACAAATGACACATAGAAGCAGCTGCCCTTTATCATTTCCATTTCCAAAAGAAGGAATTCAAGATTTCTGTAACTTTCCCAAAGGTGGTTATGAAATAACCCAGGTATTCTACCAACAAACTTCTTTGTTTTATGAGCATGCACAATGCTTAGAAGACCTTTCTATTGATTGCTCACACTTTCACAATGCTCTTATCAATTACATTTCACAGGGCCCTTGCTTTACCCTCTAAGACAGTACTAGGCATTCATTCATCAAACATTTAGATTGCTTCTACTGTGAAGCAGGGACTGAGCCCCATTTTGGGGATGCCAAGAGGACACTGTCTTTATTTTCAAGGTTGTCACAGTGATGTAGGAGACAAATGTGTAAACTACTACCTCAATGTCCTGTGATAAATGCTGTAATAGTATTTTGCAGCAAGTCTTTCAGAAGTATAGCAGAGAATGATTAATTGTACAGGGAGAAGAGAGGGAAAAGGTCCAGTGACTTAACAGCAGAAGTGCACATTTGTTGGGTTTTAAGGACACATACATCTAATCCCTTTATTTACAGGTTCATCCTTCACATACTTGGAGATAGGTACTCTGTATCTTGTACTGCATACATTCCTACGACTTTGAATTAACTATCCCTATGCCCTCGAGAATATGTTATGAAGATGAATCTAGAAAACAAATCCCACATTATAGAAAACACTTTCAGAAAATAAGTATTGATCTTCTCCAAATATATATGCACATTTGTTACCAACAACCTGCAATTAATCTTGAGCATGCTGAAAGCTTTGCTTAATATTCAAACTGCTTATTCCAACCACCAGAAACAAACATCAAACTAAGGAAACTTTAAAATGCCTCTTCTATATTTTTCTTTCATCTTTCCTGTAAGCCAGAGGTCACAATGTTTTTGTGTATAGGAACAAAGACTAAATATTTTAAGCTTTGGAGGTCAGATGGTTTCTGAGAACTACTCTAACCTGGCCCTTGTACTGTGAGAAAAGTTAAAGACAATATGTAAATTATTGTGAGTATTACAAAAGTCTCCATGACTTTATTTACAAAGGCAGGCAGCAGGCTGATAGGGTTCACAACATAAACATGGCTAACTCTTGCCCTAAGTTACCTATATTCTTGAGTGTTCCCCACTTTCACTACAAAATAGAAAGAGCATTAGATCTGCAGTCAGCATGACTGTCCTCAACCCCCTGAAACATTTCATTCATATTGTGCTGTGTAAGTACGTATTTGCATCCATAGGTACAAATGTGTGAGTACATACGCATGTGTGTATACACCTATGGAGGCCTGAAGCTGATGACTGAGATCATCCTTTATTACTTTTTGTTTGTTTGTTTGTTTGTTTTGTTTTTTCGAGACAGGGTTTCTCTGTGTAGCTTTGGACAGCCTCCAAAGAGGCACTCACTCTGGAGACCAGGCTGGCCTCGAACTCA
Source organism: Cricetulus griseus (assembly GCF_003668045.3). Lineage (NCBI taxonomy): Eukaryota > Metazoa > Chordata > Mammalia > Rodentia > Cricetidae > Cricetulus > Cricetulus griseus. Next base: position 159,926,906 of record NC_048598.1, read on the forward strand.
CTGAGATCCTCCTGCCTCTGCCTCCCGAGTGCTGGGATTAAAGGAGTGCGCCACCAACGCCCGGCTACTCTTTCATCTTATTCTTTGAGCCAAGATTGCTACAGAAAACATAGAGCTCATCAATATGGCTACTTCTACTAGTCAGCTTGTTTGGGGCATTGTCTATTGTTGCCCTCTGCATTTCATATGAGAGGGACTATGCTTGGTCTATCCTTTGTAGGTTATAACACATGTAACATTCAATTCTAAGGAAGATATTAAGAAACTTTTTAAAATAATAATACTGCCACCCTCACCCAATAGAGAGATTTTGGTCAATGAAATGGAATAAAACAGACACTGACTGATCTTAAATAAAATATTATGGGGCTTAAGATGAAGCAACCAGACTCTCACCCAGCCTCCTGCTTTAGCTGGCATGACAGGCTGCAGAAAAGATCCAGCAAGATGATGGCCTCTGACTCAGCACATATTGCTGAGTTTCTGGCTTTCTGACCTTGCTGGACCTGACCTAGTGACTAGGAAGCCAGATACCCTCCATGTGGCAAGGAACCAACCAGAAGTTAGCTCGTTGGCTTTGAATGTGCTTTATGGTAACAGTGGCATACACAGCATAGCAACCGCCCTGGGAGGGCCTATAGTCCATAACAACCCATTGACCAATAGACACTGAACAGGTCACCCAAGCCCAGAAGTGCATCAATCCTGAGACTGTTGTGAACTGCAGATACAATCCTTGCTCCACTCCAATAAATTCCCTGCTCCTTGGTCTCTCTGGGTCCTTCTCGATCCACCTGATGTGTCTGAGGGATGGAGGTACCTGGTTAACACAGTTAACTCATTAAAATGAAAGACTCTTGGCTTTTGCATTATATTGGGTCTCTTGGTGATTTGGGGGTTCAGAATTTGGGCACAACAAAATACATTTTTAAGCCTTAGAGTGTTAAGTTCTAAGGTCTTCACAGTATTTTGAGTCTGCGGAGTTGAGACTAGTAACAATGCAAGAAATACCACCATTGCTGATCCGTTTTGCCTTTATGATTCTAGCTATTAATGTTAGTATTGTATTGGTCAATCTTCTTAGCCCTATGAGACTGGCAAGGATGAGTTACCATTGCCTTTCTATCTATCTAAGGGAAGAAATTCATAATGATTATTCTGTACCTAGAAAAGTCTGGACTAAATAATTTAACCCGGGTGAGGCTGAAGATAAACTCTGAAATCAGCCAAGAATGCAGACTGAACACAAAACAACTACCACCACATTATTTTCTACAACAATGTCTCCTTCATAAGTCTAAGAGGAAGGGAGACTCAGGGGAGCACAATTGACAGTTTAGAGCACTTTCCATTTGGAAAACAGTTACTTAACATTTTCCATTGGTTGTTAGTACACATTTACCTGATTGTTCTGTTAACTGCTCCAACCAAATGTGAATGCTTTTGAATATAGCTCATACAGTGTTCTGATTGCAGGACGTTGCACAGTAAATAGCTCATACAGTGTCCTGAGGGCAGGGTGTTGCATAGCTAAGACAAGTCCAACTGGGAAGGATTTGGAAAGCTTAAGATACTTTTTCCAACTTGATTGTTCTCATTATAAACACCTATTCTTACTAAGGAAAAAAAATCAGAAAATTTAGAAATCCCCAAGCATTTGTGAATAATTTAAACTACTAAATGGCACAAATAGATTAATATTTTAATGTTATACATGCCTTTCATCCAGACAGAACTTTGAACATAATAAATGTGGCTTAGGATGGAAGTCCTCAAGATTCAGAGGTTTTCACATTTTTAATGTGTGTAATTAACTTCATCTTTGAAGGTTCCTGAAGGTTGTAGAGGACAGAGGATATTCACTGTATTGAATCGGCTCACCCTGTGGGAAGCCTTCACCATTTCCTTTACAGAATACTGCACAGAGATTTCAGCAATCATCAATACCCAAGTCAGACTACAACTACAGATGCCACAGAAAGATCTGCTTTGTCTTTTGATTTTTTCAAATAGAATCTATTTTGATCATGTTTCCCCTCCCGAAACAACTCCCAGATCCTCCCTATTTTCCTACCCACCCAACACCACGATGTCAATCTCTCTTTAAAACCACACACACACACACACACACACACACACACACACACACACACACACACACACACACAAAATGAACAAACAAACAAAAAAACCCCAAACCCACAAAAACAATACCCAAAAATCTATTCATTTTGTGTTGGGCAGCTACTCCTGGGCATGAGACCTACATGGGAGTGTAGTTGATAGACCCAGTGATAAGCCCATTAGAGAAAACTGATACCCTCTTTGTCAGCAACTATCAATTGCAAATACCTTCTCGTTTTGAGAGGGAACTCTGTGTCCATTTCCCCCTTTTAGTGCTGGGACGCTATCTGACTTGAAGTTGTGCAGGTCTTGTGCACACTCTCACAGTTTCTGTGAGTTCTATTCACATAGGTCCCACTGTGTCTGAAGATGTTGCTTCCCTGAAGTTGTTCCTGACTTCTGCCTCTTATAATCTTTCCACTTCTTGAGGAAGCTCCTCTTGATGAACTATTGATTCCAATAGGCAAATAGAATGTTCTTGCCTCCCCACCCTCCAAAGTTTCATTGATTGAATCATATTAACCACATACCAGTTATCTTGCATGAAAGAAGGCAGGAATCTGTGATGCCCTTAGAAAGAAGAAGGGAACACTTTGTTCTCCCGTGGAGAAGCTGAGGGAGTTTATGGGTCCTGAGAACACCCTTGCATCCAGTGCCTGTGCAGAAGCAAGTGAGTCTCCCATCTCTATGGATTACTTGCTTCTAATTCAAGTTTCTAATAGGCTCTGGCTGGGAGAAGCAGCCTCCCACAGATGGGTACTGATGAACATGGGGTATAGTTTCTAAAAACTCAGTCTGATAGGTGAAAGTGACCTCAAACTTAAGACATTTAAAGACCGCTTGTATTTTTCTAAAAGTTCAGCCGATATGGTTTTACATAAGCAACAACCCAAAACCTCCACATACATTCAATAGTACACAGTTCATAGCAAAAATGGGCCACAAGCTATGTCATGGCATAATGTGATGCTGGTACCAAAACATACATAAGTAGCACCTCAAGGCACTGTATATTCTTAAGAGAAATGTGTGTTTTGTCCACATGAATAAATCTGTCTGACATGCATCCCTGAGGTCAGCATAAGTCGGGGAGAATGTCAGATCCCCTGGAGTCGGAGTTATGAATGCTTATGAATCATTTGTGGTGTTGGGAATAAAACTTAGGTCTTTTGCTAAAGCAACAAATGCTGTAACTACTGAACTGTCTCTCCAGTCCTTATGTCCCCACTGCCTTTGATGCCAGATCCTTTCTCCTTCTTTTCTGCTCATTATTGCTCCTTGTCCTTTCACCCATCTTTCTTCCTGACCAGATAGAGTCAAATGCCAATATTCAAGCTGAGTAGTACACATCTGTAATCCCACGACTAAGGGAGGGGCTGAGGCAGACGATAAGACAAACCTGGGTTCCATGACAAGAAGTTACCACAAAATAACAAAAACTTCAATTAATCCTGGTCATGCAGAGACACACTATTCTGAGCCTAATTATATGGACTCGTTTTCTCCTCCTGCCATAGCAAAGTATCACAAACTTAAAGCAACTTTGATGGAACACAGGCTTCAAACAGCAGAGGATTGCATCACCACTGCAGAGGTCAGAAGTCAAGATTTGCCACTCTGGCTTTTCCAAGGCCAAAATTAGTGCTAGCTGACTGGACTCAGCTAGGGTATTGACTTCCTAGTTCATTCAGTTTCATCGAATTCTTCTCCATGTCCCTCAAAGAGTAAGGTCCTCTTTCTATGCTGCCAGGGCTTGTCCTCAGTTGCTACAAGCACCCACCTTCTTCAATTCCTGACCCCTTTTATGGGGAATTCACAGTGGTTTGATAACAGTGGGTTGATCCTCCTGCCGACTCTTTTGCACTAGTATTTTGGCTAGAACAGTCATTCTTTTCTTTCATACTTATTTTTATACTTGCTATTTCAACTGTAGCAAGCATTTATAAACTCTCCTAACAGTCGTGTTTGATGGCTTTGATTTTCATATTTCAAAGTTTTCCACCTCCCTCTGTGTCTCATCTTTTTCCTGCCTCCTTTAGCTGCCTCGATAACACTTCTGTCTTATTTCTTTGCCCTTAAGCCTTCTTGTGATTACACTGAATCTACCCAGAAAAACTGAAGTCCCTCGTGATATTCTCAAGCCAGCTGATTATTAACCTTAATTTTATTAACAAAAACTCTTACATTAGTTTCTAGACCAGTGTTAGACTGAGGAGCTTGAAGTTAGATATCTTCAGAAGACCACATCTTTATTTTTTGTTTGGTTATATTTTTATAATTATAGGTACATACGTGAGTCTGTGTGTGGGTATGTACACATGACTGTAGATGCCACAGAGGGCTCTGGAGTTGGAGTTACAAGTGGTTATGAGTCTGGGTTCACTGGAAAAGTGGCACATGATTTTAAACCCTGAGCTATCTCTTTAGCCCCATCACATGTCTTTAATATTCTTCCGATCATATGGTAATAAATTCTTGAAGTACTGAGCATATTTCAAATAGATACTAAAATATCTTTCATATTTAGTCAAAAGAAACAAGCAGGCAAATTGGCCAACAGGATCTTATCCGTAAAACAAAGAACCAAATGAAAGCTGATCAAAGAAGTCTGAGGAGAGATTACAAATATTTGAATAAAACCACAAAGAGTAGTAAGAGCACGTATGAAATTAAGTGTGCAAGCAAAGAAGGCCCTAGTCTGCCTCAACACTGAAAGTTTTATTTGTTCTCTAGACATTTGGGGTCACTGGATTATTTAGAAGTGTTGGGTGCTGCTTCTTGCCCAGAAAAGTCTAAAGTGCTTAGAAACAAACTGCTCTGAGAAACAGCAAAGGCCTAGGTGAAAGGCCTTAATTGAATCTAAAGATCCCAGCTGGGCTTGGAGAAATAGACTTCTAAGCTGATTTGACTTCAAAACTGCTCCGTCTTCCCACTTTGGGCCAGCATTTGCAAAGGATGGTCTTTATACCAGTATAGTCGTGGGTTCTGCTAACTAACATCTGAGCAAGGGAAGTCATGCTACAGTTCAAGACTCACCACTAGGTGAGGTTTCTTCCTTTCTAGCCTGTTATCTAGACCTTGCTCTTCAGCTGGCAAGCCCACCTGGTTCAACTGTTCATAAACTAAAAGAGGCTTGCACGGAAGGAGCTTCCTTATTTTATTTATTTATTTATTTATTTGGTAGCTTTACTTAGTGTGTCCGTCACTGGTCAACTAACAACATTGTGAAGTCCCGGACCCACACAATGCACCACCCTAACACCTCCTCAGAACTGAATTTTCATTAAAGGGAGGGGCACTCAACTCCAGACAGATATTTAGTAAGACACTTGACATTGATAATCATGAAAAGTTTGCTTCTATCTAAAGTACCACCAAGAAAATTCAGAATCACACAGATTCCAGAGATTGTTCCAGGGCGTGAGAGCACAGAGGAAGGCTATCTTTGACTTTTCAAATGATCTAACTCTACATGGCAAGGGTGCAGAAGCTGGGTTGACTTACCTAAATGTCTGAGCACTGGCCTAAGGTAGGCAAAGCATCAGGGAAGGCTATACTGCTCCTTCCAGTAGGTCTCCAGACCTGTTTTCCTGTGCGAGCTGAGCAGGTGGTTGATGATGCTCTGCTGCTCCTGTCTTACACTGAAGTTATCACCACACCCCTCAGTGATACCATAGCAAGGATGAAAGGACCATAGGCAGTGTACTGCAATGCTGACTAGCATTCACAGCCGACAGTTACTCCAAAATAAGGGACGCTAGTAAAAGGGCTCCAGTTAGCCACTAAATTGAATGATTTTTATGTTCTGCCACACAGCAGAATTGCTAAAACATTTGAGGCACAGCGGATATTGAGAGGCTTCACACAGCTATCTGTACTAGGGAGTGAATGATTCTAGGACCTCCACTGAGTAGCAAAATTCGTGGATAGGCAAGTCCATCAGATAAAATGCTATAATAGTTGCACATAACCAACACATAACCTTCTGAACATTTGAAATCATTTAAACCATCACCAGACCATTCACAATATCAAGTCCAATGTAAATGCTTCGTAAACTTAGACTGAATCTGTGTAGTAGTAACAAGAAATCTACACATGTTTAGAGGGGACTATGAGGTTGTGAGAAAAGTGGTAGAAGAGAAAGTCACATGTGACGTGAAGGTAGAAAGGATGCCACTCAGGGTGGAAGGGCTCAATGGAAGAGTGTAAAGGAAAGGTAGAGAGAGAAACAAAAAAAATTTTGTTTGAAAACTATCCATAGAAAAACCTAATTCTTATAAGTAAAAAAATGGGGTGTGTGTATGCATGCCCGTGTATTTATGTATGTGTATCTTTGTGTGTGTGTGTAGAGAGAGGAAAGAAATAAACACCTGTTCATAATTTTTAGTGTAAGGGACTTAAAGAAAACACAATAGGATGGATCACTGTAACAGCAATGATCTATGGAGGCTGAGCCCTATGAAGCAGAGCAAAACTGGGTTCGTATGACGTAAGTACCTTGAATAGCCATCCCAAGGCCACAAAAAACCTTTTTAGGACAACATAAGGTAGAAGTCACCCAAAACTTTGTTCCAGGAAATGGGCATGTTAACTGTGCCATCTGGGTCACAATTTCAGTACCAGAAGATGGGCATGCCAATTATGTCATCTGGGCCACAATGTCAATGCTGAACACTTCTCACATGCCAAAGAGGTAGCTCTAGATGATGTCATCTCACAGCAGAAAAAGACGTGATTTGCCAAAACAATGACAAAACCAAAACAACAGCAAATCTTGCTGTATAGCCTCAAGTGAGATCTGGCTCAGGGATTCATTTTAGGGTTCCATATGATAGGTCTAACACAAATTTTGAAAGGAGCATTTAGAAGAGTCGATTTCAGTTTACACCAGTGATCAGCTGGACATAGGTAGTTTGACTCTGTCCTTGTGTGCTGGGGAACAAAGATTTCTTACCTAAGTCCAAAGGCTGCACCCACCTGCCTAACATGAGGTATGATGAGGATTTTTCTAAGGTTTGAAACTCTGGTCCTTAAACATCTTGGGTTATTGAGGATTCATAGAAAGATTCCACAAGTGTCTGGATCCAGACATGTGATCATTACTTGCTCTTTTAAACAAGCCAAGAGTCCCAGACCAAGGTCAACCACAAAGCAGAGAAAACACTGATGTACAACAACAGAAGGAGAATTACAACTTCACTGTAAATTTAAAATTATTTCCTCAAACTGACAAACCTGAAATTATTCTCTTAAGGTATTCTTTGCAAACCAAGTAGCTATACTTTTTTCCCTTAAATCATTTGTCTCTTTTTTTTTTTTGGAAATTCACTGAATAGAAATGAGATCTATTATTGTTGCACACATGAGACTGTCTGTAATAAATGGGAAATAACAGAGAATTAGAAAATTTTTAACAATCATGTTTAAAATGTTCCCTTTTTTCCTTTTCTATCCTTCACATTTAACACATTTTCCTTGGAATGCATCTCACTTGGGTGGGCTGCTTTTTACACCACCCTTGGCTTGGTAAGGCATTTCATATGCTGACATGTTCCTTGTATTTACATGTAGACCCAATGTGACACCCAATTACTCACTCATTTGTGTGCAGAAGCATCCAAAATATGACACATATTAATAAATTATACTTCCCATGGTGACTTAAAAGGCTAACAAATCTTGGTCAGTATCATACGTTGAAGGAGGAGTGGAGTTGAGCTCTTTGTAAACATGTGACATAGTGGGAGGGGATTTCTGCAAAAGTTATTTGGAAATAATAAGAATGAGCTCATGCTGGTCCCTGTGTTCTCATTATTTTCTCAACCTACTCAATTCATACATTCCTGCTGGTGATTTTCCAAAACTTCTGATTGTAAAACCTAGATTTACAATCACTGTAATTTAGGGAGAAAGGAACACACATGGCAAAATTCTCTCATGCACTGTAAATTATTAAAGAATTCCCTTAAAACCTCAGCACAAGTCCTTCCGTTTATTGCCCTTGTACTTTGGGTGACTGGCACAGAATAATGAAACATAAAGCAGTAATGAATTATATTATATTTCCCATTTCTTGGAAAAAAAACATAAGTGATTGGTCACCCATTACTAGGGAGATTTTCAAAGTAAAGGAAAACCCTTGATGCCATTGTCTTTCAAAAAAAGGAATGTGTCAATGTCTACATCAATATAAATGTGATAGCAACAAACACAGGTTTAGAGATTTTTCATATAAATATTCTGATTGTTTAGCTCGGAGTTTTTATGGGATTCCTAACACTGGGAGTAGGGCTGTCTCTGACTCTTTTGCCTGGGCTGCCTCCAGGCTTGATATGAAGGTTGTGTCTGGTCTTTTTGCATCTTGTTATATGGTGTTCAGTTGATATCCATGGGAGACCTGCTCTTTTCTGATAGGAAATGGAGTAAAAGTGAGTCTGGGGGAGAGGACAGGTGGGAGGCTAGGAAGAGTGAACAGAGGGGAGTCTGTGGTCTGGATGTATCACATGAGAGAAAAATAATAAAAAGAAAAAATAAGTTATCCATACTAGTGTGCATTCCTGCAAAGCAAGCTATAGCATATGTGTAGAAGTCTAGTTTAGAGAAGCAGGGAGGGAGAAGGAAATAGAATAGGAAGGAGTGAAAGGAGAGATATAACAAGAAAGAAAGCAGAGATAGAGGAGTAAGAACACACAAACACACACACACACACACACACACAAAAAAAAAAAAAAAAAAAAAAAAAAAAAAAAAAAACAAAAAAAAAAAACATACAGACCTATGTAGGCATTGAGATTTAGGAACAAGGAGAAGCATGATATCACAGCTTAGTATCTTAACAATAGCTACAGAGGGAAATGAAGGGAAAGTAAACTTTCTCAAATTTTACTTATACCATAGTTTTCAGTTTTCTGAGACTGGATCTCTCTGCAGCCAGACTGGCCTGGAACTCACTATATATCCCAGGCTAGCCTCAAGCTTTCTAAGATCCCCCTGCTTCAGTTTCCCAATTGCTGAAATTACAAGCATGAACTTTCATACCTGGCTTTACACTGTAGTGGTCTTTAGGATTTAATGTACAGAGAATGGTGCTATTACTGCCCACTTTTGCTTAACAACCAATATCCTAATGTGAAGATGACAACTCCCTCACTACTTGAGGAAAAAATGACCTTAGTTTTATAAGGATGTGAGCTGGAAAAAAGGGATGTTAGTGTATCATTTATGCTGGGAGTACCTTCCTGGTTGTGGTGGACGTGAAGAGGTGCTTCCTTGCCTTGCAGAAATGCAAGACTGTATGTATGTCTACCAGAAGGCCCAGAGTACCTGAACATGGACTGTACAATTTCCATCTACAAAATGACATTTATACTTGAGTCAGACTTGTACTAAGAGATCAGAAGACAAAGAAATAACATACCATTGCTGGACTTAGACTAATTTCTTTTCCTGAAGAACCCAAATGAAATTTAACAACCAGATGACCGTTACGCAATTGTTGAAACTTTTCAGTTTTGAATGAGTCAAGACCTGATGTCATTTGTTTCTTGTGGGTGTTCAACACCTCACTTCTAATGGCTGTTCTGCATTTTTCAGAGGCCTAGAATCTTTAGGTTCAAACCCATTTTGCTGCCCACTTAAGAACTTAAATCTATTTATTAAAGCCATCCAGACTCAAAGGAAAAATAGACAGGATGGTGATTCATACAATGATAAGATTCTTTGATTAAATGAAGGTCAACATTAGAATGATTTAAAATAACTAGCTAACTAGTTATCTATAGTACTATTCTATATAGTGGTATACCAGTGTATAGTACTTCAGGATAGACATCAGCAGAAAAATCAAATGGAGAAATGATGTACATTGCAAATATAAACAGTGCTTATAATGTTGAAGATAGAGAAAAAACAATAAAAGGCTATGTATGATACAGCTTCTTGGCAGAGCATGTACTTATTATACCCCTAGGACTACATCGAAAATATCACTTAAAGTAGCTTGAAGAAAGGACTTTGAAAATTTTAACCCCAAATAAATGAGAAATGTGTAAGAGGATGAATAAGCTAAAAACTATGATACAATATATACATATTGATATATCACACTTTATCCCATAAACAGGTATAGTCATTAAATACATATTAAAACCATAATAGTTCAAATGAATAAGTAATTAAAATTCAGAAAAATAGAGGAAGGGAGGCTTATTAGACTCACATAAGCTATATTGATAGACTAATTCATTTTCAACTTAGGTCAACACAAATTGTAGTTTTTATTTTTTTAATATATTTTTCCTTTTTTATTAAAAAGTGGGGGTACATCCAATTAAAAAGTGGGGTACAAAACTAAATAGAGAATTGTCAATAGGGAATCTAAAATACCTGAAAAACACTTAAGAAAGTGTTCAACATCCTTAGCCATCAGGGAAATGCAAATCAAAACAACTCTGAGATAATACCTTACTCTGTCAGAATGGCTAAAATCAAAAACGTGAACAACAGTATGCTGGAGAGGATGTGGAGAAAGGGGAACACTCCTCCACTGCTGGTGGGAGTACCACCTTGTACAGCCACTTTGGAAATCAGTATGGCGACTCCTCAGGAAAATGGCAATCAGTCTACCACAAGATCCAGCAGTTCTACTCTTAGGCATAAACCCAAATGAAGCACATTCATACAACAAGGACATCTGTTCAACTATGTTCATGGTAGTTTTTAAAACCTAGTATAGACTTACAATAAGTCATGTTCAAAATAAAGAGTTCTATCAGAAACTGCAGTACTATACTAGAAGCAAATGATCAGATTGTCACTGAAGAACTGCCTCTTCTCATGGCAGTCACCAGGCACTTAGCTCAGTGCTATTCCAAAACCCGTTCATTAAAGGACAGTAGGGGAAGCTGTAGCCAGGCTTACTTAGGGGCTGGCTACAGGTGTGCCTGACCACGCTTGTGAGGGCGTGGTTGGGATGACGTAGAGCGATACTTGCATGGGACTACGTTTTCTCTTTCGGTTTCACTTTTGTACTTGTGGTACAGACTGCTGCCACGGTGGCTGGCTAGGAAGAAAGGCTTCTACCCTATTAAATACCCTTATATTTCTACCTGACTCCATATTGGTAATTTCCCACTATAAAGGACAGTGTATCCCTCCCACTTGTATACACACACATGCATGCATGATTGGAGAATGAAATAATACATTGTTGTGAAATATTGTCCACTGGGTGTAACTTAGTCATCAATATCTTAACTGGAGTAACTGACATCCTGCATGGCATCCAGGCCAATTGGTACTCCTTCATAGAAGGAGAGAATAAGGGGCATTTATTAAACCTTTACCTAGTATTCTAGCCAGCCAAGACCTTTTGGGTGCCCCTCCTCTCCACAGTGATATGAAATTCTACCTCAGTTGCATACAGTCTGGGAAGGAGCTAGAGTAGATAGGAGAAAGAAGGCTAAGTGAATGGTAGGCCTCCATCTATGTGTTTGGGAAGGGTATCACTAAAGATGGTTCAGAACTTTTGGATGATGCAGTTGCTTGGGGGCCACACAAACTCATATACATATCTCTCAGCCATAGTCTAATAAATAAACTAATTGGTTCACCAAGTTGTGCTTAGATGGCATTATTCCTTTAGTCCATGGTTGGTATCTGATCTTCAATGAATCAACATTGGTTCATGTCTTCCTGGGAAAGTAACACACCACATGCATGTATTGCCAGCTATAACTAGGCAACCATATTTTATGAGTTGAGACATTAGAAGACTTTCTCATTCTCACTCATGCAATGGAACCATCCAAGCTGGAGAATCTGCTAGCACATATGCATAGTTCTTTCTGTGATCTGTCTAGTGTTTCCATCTTTCTTTGTACTCTGGAATCATCCTTGGTAGAGCAACTGGGAGTCTTCTCAATTTTTTGGCATTTATTTGAGTTTGCCAAGGAGGGGAGCTGATGAGTAGCACTGGAAGAACATCAGAAAAAATCCTTTCTCCTGATAGCACTCAGTTCTCTATAGCAAAAGCCTTGGTTAAGGTTCCTTTTCTTGGCACGTTTGCCCCTCAGTCCTCTGAGTGGCAGAAGTTCTTGCTGTTGCCAGCCAAGACAATGCCACCATTTCTGCTCTCCCTTATCCCTACTTCACTGTTATAAACCATTCCTTTGTTACAATTATGCCAGTTGGGTATCATCAATTTCTTTCTGGAATTCTGGTCTACACATTCATTTTCAGAGAATCTATTAAGGGCCAGAGAACATGTACAAATAAATTAGAAATTGATTATGCTCTCAAAACAACTTACAGTCTGGTGAAGGAGATAACTGTGGCTCATCGGACATCATTGTTTGACTAATGTCTGCTTAGATATCATTGAGAAGGAGTAGTATTGTCACACAAAGGCAGGGTAAGGAGAAGTGGAAAATTCCATCACATGACTAGTTTCCTATATACTGCTTTGAAGTGATTTGTGTATATATGGTGAAATGAAATTATATTCAGAAACATTTTACCACAATTTCTAAAATGTCTACCTTGCTACATTTTATGTATACAAAATGTGATATTTCAAAGAGTAATTAACGATTAGCTCCCCACAGACATAATAGGTGATTCACAGACCTGAAGGTTGTAGGAAAAATTCTTATTTTTCTTCTATATTTATTTGTTAAATTTCTACATACAAATCCTACAAAGACTAAAACATTTAAAGCTAGTGTTAATGAAATCATTAAACACACATTTTTAATCATTTCATGGGGATAAGTCAGATTTAAGCAACAACTTAATTATAATGATTGGGTTTTGGCAGTAGATCTGAATGTAAGACAGACACTACACATCAGTACTTATTTAATTTAAAGTTCTAGTCAATAAACTGGAAAAAGTGGCATTTTCATACAAACAGATTTTGATTTTCAAATGTCAGATGAATTACCAAATGTACAAAGCACACTTTTATCTTATCCTTTCTTTTTTAGAAACAATACAGAATGCAATTTTTATGACCATCTAGAAAGAGAAAAAATATTATGAGTAAATGATTCAACATGCCCATCACTCATAGTCATCTGTTCTTAATGGAGGCTTTCAAAGTGCTAAGCACACAAATCAACAGTTAGATCTTGTTAAGACAAATGGCTCTGTAGCTAAGAGCACTTTATGCTCTTATAAAGGATCCAAATTTATTTCCCAGAACATACACAGCAGCTAACAACCATTGTAACTCCAGTTCTAGGTGTTCTAATGCCTTCTCTCATCCCCCAGAAAATGCATGAATGTAGTCCACAGTGGAGATTTACATGCAGGCCAAACACCCATACATATGAAATAAAAATAGACGAATAATGTGAATATATGAACAACATCAAGATAAAAGGAGACACCACTTAATTTTCCTATTATGAAATTTATGTGTGGATATTAAAGACGGATTATAGGATCACTTCTCTATAGATACATATGTTTAGATAACTAGTGAGGCTATCTAGAACTGTTTAGTTTAATTTAAGTTTAACAGATATTTCCATATGAACACCTCCATGCTTGCTGCAAAATCTCCTAGCTTTCATTATTTATCACAATAGATTTGTAATTCCCACTACACTTCAGTGTAATCTGATGCAACTTGTAAAGACACATTGTGAATTATCAAATATTCAAATTGTATTACTGGAAGCCTTTATTTTTCAGGATTGAGGCTTTAGGGGAAAGCTCAGTTTTAGGCAAGGCTTCCTCAGAACAAGCTGGATGGTATCTGGACTTGCCAAGGAGCTGAGGCTTAAACATTTTCATTAGTTATTCTAAAAAATCAATAAGGTGATCGTCTAATTGTCTAACAACAGATGTAAAATCTGAATTTTGCCTGTCTCAATGGCATGGCTTTCAAAAGGGCACAAACAGAAATAAATCTCAGTTAAAATATGCTTTGTGTTGATAAATCTGAATTCATAAAGGACACAAAAAGCTTTGAACTATACAGCCTCAAGTGATGGATTAGCAGGACAGACATATAACAAGGCACTTAGTATGAGAACTACCCAGTGTAAAGTGGGGCAGAAACACATTAAATATTCTTATCAACCTCAAGTCCAAATGGGTTCCAATTTAGGACATATGCACAATCAGTTATGCAAAATGGACTCAACAATTTCTCCAATAATTTCCTACTATTTGGGGAATAGTTTATCCTTATATTTTTAAATATGTTAAACTGGGGGAACAGAAAGAAAATATACCAATAATTTATTTTTGTTTGCTTGGCTAGAATAGCAAATTGTGAAATCTTCACTGATCCTAATTAGATCCTCTGCACTGAATCTCTTGGATTCAGGACCCGCTGACCAGATGGTGCAGTGTGTAACATAATGCATCTGAAATGGAGGCAGGAGTTCAGGTCTGCAGGCCACAGGACAACAACTGCACAGTGAAAGTGATACATGCAACTCTAATGCTCTAGGCTGGCAATGGCTGCTCTACTCTTTGCCAAAGGGCAAGCCAAAGCCATCTTTCTGAAGCCTGCAGCTCTACCTAAGTATATTGCTGCTGACTCTGCTTTTTGCCTCTTGAGGACCTGAGGGAGAAGTAACTATAAGAGGTCATGAAGACAAAACACATGACCAAGGGTAGAAAGCTGTCTCCAAATGATCTGTATTTGGTTGTGCAAAAAGATAGGCCTGTCCCCTAAAATACCTTGTATACAAAGGAATCTTCTCAGAAATTTTCTTTTGTTCTTAATTAATGAGAATGATTGGTTCACAATCTGCCTTATGACTATGCCTGACGGAGCTTAATGGAAGAAAAGCGTAATTGCAGAAAAGCAATGGAAGAAATTCATTAGAGAAGGCTTGAAACCTGAAAATTATAGGCAAAGCAGGCTACCCAAATGGAAATTAAGCCATTTAAAATGTTTTAATTAGATTTAAAGCCAGAGCTTAGAGAAACTAAATTAGCTCTATCGAATCAGATTTTAAAAATCTTAGACAAAATGCATAGTTATTATTGGATTACTCAAGGTAGTCTGTGTGTTTTGTCCTGATGGTTCTAAACCTGATCTTTATGAGGAGTTACAGCAAAGCAACAAAGGAGGTAGTTAGCATGACCTTTTAATAGCATTGCTTTTATTCTTAACCATACAGTACAATGTTTTAACAGCTGCTCTCCTGCCAAGTGTCTTAAAGAAATGCAAAAAGAGATAAGCAAGGAGAAGATTAATTTCAGTTTGGTTGGAAAGAAGAAAAAAACAAAAGAAAAAAAAAGCCTCCAATTTATTTTTCATCTGAGAGTTAGAAATTTACATCAAATGGTTGTGATTCCAAATGATGATAAAACTGTTAGGAGAATGCCAGTCATGCGTCAGCACCCCATTGTATTTACAAGATAAGTGTGAGGATTACAGCTAAGAATAAAGGAGAGGAGGATGAGCAAAGACAGCATCTTAGGGAAGTAGAATCCTAAAACCTGCCTCCTGTCAGTCACAAATATTGGGCATGATGGCTCTTACACAGTGCATCTTAGAGTATCTTAGAACACCATGTAGAAGCTCTTTTGTAAGCTGTATAATAGAATAAAGATAAATGAATAGGAAACAAAAATAAGGGCTCAAAAAGTAAATTGTAATTTAACAAGCACTGTAAAAAGTCTAGTCACTACAGATGACAGTCAGGACATGAGATGGAGGCGGGAGGGGCAGTCCTGAGGAAGTGGTACCTAAAGTGAGAACTGAAGCTGGAAGGAGAAGAAGCCAATCAGTGACAAAGAAAGTATATCCCAGGCTGAGGAACCAGTCAAGAAAGATGGCTCATTGCACAAAACTTAAGTCAAAATGGATGAAAGACTTCAACATAAACCCAGCCACACTAACCCTATTAGAAGACAAAGTAGGAAATACCCTTGAATTAATTGGTACAGGAGACCATTTCCTGAACATTACACCAGTAGCACAGACACTGAGGTCAACAATTGATAAATGGGACCTCCTGAAACTGAGAAGCTTCTGTAAAGCAAAGGACACAGTCAGCAAGACAAAACAGCAGCCCACAGACTGGGAAAAGATATTCACCAACCCCACATCTGACAGAGGACTGATCTCCAAAATATACAAGGAACTCAAGAAGCTAGTCTCCAAAACACCAAACAATCCAATTAAAAAGTGGGGTACAATTCTCAATAGAGGAATCTAAAATGGCTGAATGACACATAAGAAAGTGTTCAACATCCTTAGCCATCAGGGAAATGGAAATCAAAACAACTCTGAGATAACATCTTACTCCTGTCAGAATGGCCAAAACCAAAAACACCAATGACAGTTTATGCTGGAGAGGATGGGGAGAAAGGGGAACATTGCTGGTGGGAGTGCCAGCTTGTATAGCCACTTTGGAAATCAGTATGGTGACTCCTCAAGAAAATGGAAATCAGGCTACCACAAAATCCAGCAATTCCACTATTAGGCATATACCCAAAAAAAGCACATTCATACAACAAGGACATCTGTTGAACGATGTTCATAGCAGCACTATTTGTAATAGCCAGAAACTGGAAGCAGCCTAGATGCCCCTCAACCAAAGAATGGATAGAGAAAATGTGGTACATTTACACAATGGAGTGCTACTCAGGGGGCAAACAAACAAAAACAATGGAATCTTGAAATTTGCAGAAAAAAAATGGATGGAACTAGAAGAAACCATTTTGATTGAGGTAACTCAGTCACAAAAAGACAGGCATTGTATGTACTCACTCATATGTGGATTTTAGACATAGAGTAAAGGATTACCAGCCTACAATCCAAACTGCCAGGGAAGCTAGTAAACAAGGAGGATCCTTAGAGAGACATCCTTGGTCCCCTGGAGAAGGGAAAGGGTCAAGATCCCCTGAGCAAATTGAGAGCATGGGAAGAGGAGGGAGGGAGCTATGAGAATGAGAAGGGAAGAAGAGGAAGGATGCAGAGGTCATGAGGGAGCAGAAAGGTTGAGTCAAGGGAAGATTAGAAGAAAGGATATGTGATAGTTAGGGTTTTAGTTGGGGGGAGGTGGTAGGGGAGGACGGGAGGGAGAAGGGACCTGGGATTGTCATGTAAAACAATCGTTTCTAATTCAAATAAAAAAAATCTGAAAAAAAAGAAAGATAGCTCAGGGTGGCAGGTGGGAGACAGCAGAAGATGAAGAGAGAGGAAGAGAAAGGGACTAGTTCACGAGGAGCAACAAGGACTCCTGATTCTACACTGGGACTTAGGATGTTAGTAGAGTATTCAATTTAATTTAATTCCCCCTCCTTAGGGGGAATTAAAAAGAATGGTACCATGAGTAGACTGGCTTTTGTTTTGAAGGTTTGATTTATTATTAGTATGTGTGTGAGGGGGAGGAGACGGAGGGAGGAGGAAGGAAGGGAAAAGAGAACACATGCCATGGGCCATGAATGCAAAGCCATCTCAAGTCACTTCTTTCCTTCCACTGAGTCTTCAGGGATCAAACTTGGTGGCCAGGCTTGCAGAGCAAGCACTGTTGCCTGTGAAGCCATCTTGCCAGCTCTAGACTGACACTTTAAAAAGATCACTCTCGCTATGGAGACAAGCCATGAAAAGAGAAGCCTTTGAATTCCCAGTGCTTGCTGGATCACAGGATCACTAAACTATTCATTTAGTATTCATATTGGGAAACACTTTTCAGCATCTCTTGTTTGCCATTTTCACTGAGCAAGAAAGAAATGCAAAGATCAATAAGGCTTAGAGTTTGCTTTCAAGAAACAACACATTAGTAAGTAAATATAATTTATCAGAGACAAATTTTTTTATAGGCGTGTGTAACATTCTAAAGGAGATGAGGGGAGAAACCTCCCAAGATAAACACTAAAATTGGCCTTTCAAAAACATAAAAAGAAAAATATTCCAGGCAGCAGCAATTAAAAAATATTGCAGGACCAAAACAATACAGAACGGGAGAGAAACAAAGGAAGACTAGTGATTCTTATACCAGAGCGGAAAGAGATGAGGAAAGGAGGCTGTGACAAATCTGTGTGAGCACACTAAGTGCCAAGTCCTTAGACTTAGTTATACCGGCAGGAAGTTTGTAGTAGAGTTACAGAGTCCCATTATATGCTGACCAAGGAAAATGCAAGGGTTTCTGTGCTTAGACCATTGGTACAAGAGCCCCAGAAACGGAAGCCATGGATCCACCAGTACTATGTTTTTCTGTTCCCTCATGTTGTCTGGGAAGTAGATGGCCTTCTGTCTCTCGATTCCCATCACCTGGAAAGGATTTGAAACATGTGCCTTTTAACTCAGTCTCTCAATCTGAGAGCCGGGAGCCTGATGCAAGAGGCTAACCATCCAGTCGGCGCCCAACAACCCCTTTCCTCCCTGCTCTTTCATTCCCTTTCACATCTCCCCCACCCTCCAGCACCTAGCACAGTGCTCAGAAGTCCGTGTTCAATTAGTATGATTTAAAGTTCAATTCTGGAGAGAATTTTGAAAAGTATCAGCAGCATTCCCCCCACTTTAAAGTTTTTGACTTAAATTTAGGGTGGCCTAATCACAGGTATTTCTAAAAATTCCCCAGGTGGTTCTACATTGGGGAACTACTACCAAACTGTTAATGCCTCAGGGACCTGTCACAATATAACTTTTTAACTCTTTCAAATTGCTGTATTTTATGAGCTAATTTTGACTTTTTTTTTTCCGTCTATGTGTTTTTTTGGTGGTGGTGATGTTTTTCTTTTAATGTCATGTAATTTCTTCCTACCAGGCCCTGTGTCTATTGCATACACTGGAGCTTGACACAATTGACAAACACTTTATCTCTAACTGCTGTCTCCCTTCATGATTCTGGGATGATGTCCCTTTAAAATTCTTATGTTGATACATAATCACCCATACAGTAATGTTAGCACACAGAACACGTAAGAGGTGGCTGGGTGATGAGGACAGGGCTCTACTACCATGTGAGGGTCAAGAACTTGATAACGGAGACCTCGGTGATCTGCCCTATCCTCTTTCCACCATGGAGGACACAGTGAAACAGTACTGCCTATGAACAGCAATCAACTGCTACACATGTCTGCTGGCAGCTTAAGACTCCCCTGACTCTATATTAGAGGAATGCCTTTTGCTGTTTATAAACCACCCAGGTTATAGTATTCTATCGTAGTGGCTGGAACAGATACACATTGTCCTGGGTAAACTTTCTACAAATTAATACCATAACAAAGCCACTTGTGATCATAGCTTCACCTGATACCAATACAGTCCTGATGATAATCATATACAATCTTCCACCCTAGTCATTTAACTCCAAGAGATCTGAGAAACCAAATAGCAAAGAAATTTGTCCCAGATAATGTAGGTAGTAGTTATTTCTTAGAACATTATGAAACCGACATCAGGATCTTCGTGCTCTGGTCCACAGCTTCTCTCAAACTCTTAAGTTCATCCCTTTGGTAGGAATATTTCCGTCTGTTATTAGAACATTTTACTCATTTCTTTTTATTTGGGGATAAGAAAGCACCCAATAAGTAAGTTAATGTATTTGTAATACGTTGGCTATTGTTCAAACCTCTGTACAAAAATTACCCAGTGTCTCCAGTTACCATCTGAAATAACCAAATCAGAAGACTAAAATTGCTGAGTCACCAAGTCCTGCTGGTATTGACATTTATGTCTTCAGTCCTATCATTGTTATTACTGGAGCTGAAGATCTCTTCAGCCTAATGTCCAGAACTAAAGTCCATTCAGTATCTTTCTTATATCCCCTTTATTTAATCTTTCATATTTATCACAGCTAAACAACTCTTACATGCAACCTATTCTCAAATACTGCATTACTCTATCATTTGCAATGTGGGTACCCAAACAGATCATGTACCATCGATGTTCAAAAAATGTTTGTTGAATTATAATTATTTAAAAAAAAAAAACTAGACCTAGTCTAATAAGCTACATTTCCAGGGCTGTTTCATTCGATTCTCACATAAAAGATTTATTTAAAAAACTTCTTAAAATACACAAAACAGAGAAAAGCTGTAGGATTATTTCTTTTTTATTTTTATATTTTCATTTTATGTTTCTGTTTTAAATATATTTATTTTGGCCTGAGTGCAATATGTACTTTTTTGAAAAAAAAAAAAGCCATAATATAAAAGCTTTCTCTAGCAAATCACTGATTGTAATTTGAAGTGCAGATTCAACACACTCCCAGACAAAACACAGCAAGTTGTTTTATGTTATAGCTACCAACCACGTCACTACAGTAAGCTATTTGATCGCTAATGATAAAGTGATTCTAAAGTTTGTCTGGGGAAGCAAGAGAGCCAGAATTACTCAACATTGAAGGAGAAGAAAGTTAAGGGCTAGGCCGGGCAGTGGTGGCACATGCCATTAATCCCAGCATTCAGGAGGTAGAGACAGGCAGATCTCTGTGATTTCGAGACCAGCCTGGCCTAAAAGAGCTAGCTCCAGGACAGCCTCCAATGCCACAGAGAAACCCTGCCTCGAACCACCCCCCCTCCAAAAAAACCCAAAAAGACAGTCAAGGGCTAATACTTCCTCACTACAGGACAATAGTAATCAAGACAGTGTGGTATTGACAAAAATAACAAACAAATCAATTATGGGGCAGAACAGACAGACCAAACCATAAATAGGCCCACACATAAATAGTCAACTGATCTTTGATAACGGAAATTAATTCAGTGGTAAAAGAATAATCTTCTTTAAGATGGCAGGGCAGGGTTGATGGCAGAGACAATAAATATAGATAGCTGTAGAATGAGGTATCTTATAAAAAATTAGTTGAGACCCATTTGTTAAGCCTTTTTCAAAATGTAACTCAATATTATAAAATCCTAAAAGGAAAAAGAATAAAATGTGAATGACCTTGGAAATAGTGATGGCTTTTAGGAAAAAAAAATCAAAAGTTTCCATTAAAGAAAGAAATAATTGATAAGTTGGACTTCGTTAAAATTTAAAACTTCTGCTTTGCAAGTTAATGTGAAGGGAATAAAACACAAATCATACATTTGGAAAAAAATGTTTGCAAAAGAAATCCCTGATAAATATTATTTTTCAGAAAATACAGAGAAACTACTAAAATTCTATCTTAAGAAAACAAATTACCAGCTTAAAAATAAGCAAAAAAAAAAAATAGTGAACAGAAACCTCATCAATAAAGACATATAAATGATGAGCCAGCAGATTCCGAGGGATCTCTGCAGACTATATATCAACTAGACACAAGCTAGAGTCATCAGAGAGGAGGGAATCTCATTTGAAAATATCACTAGATAAGATCAGCCTGTAACACGTCTGTGGGACATTTTCTTAATTACTGATTTATGTCAGAGTGCTCGGCTCATGGTGGTTGGTGCCAGCCCTGGGCTGCCAGTACTGGGTTCTATAAGAAAACAGGTTGAGCAAGTCATGAGGAGCAAGCCAGCTAGCAGTGTTACCTCCTGCCTCCAGGTTCCTGCTCTGCTTGTGTTCGTGTCCCACTTGAGTTCCTGCCCCAACTTCTCTGATGATGAACTATGGAAGTATAAGCAAAATACACCCTTTTCTTGTTTCATCTCAGCCACAGAAACCTTAGCTAGTACAGAAAGTGGTACGAGGATCTTGGGGTATTTACTAGATAGACTTGTTGTTTTGAGGAGGATTGTGGAGGGACTTTGGAGCTTTGGGCTAGAAAATTCATTGAGTATTGTGAGCTCAAGTGGCCTGTTTTGTAGGAACTTGGAAGACAATGCAGAGAACATACAGATGGTAGAAGTCTGTTCTGTGAATTTCAGAGGAAAGTTTGAAGATACTTTTGGGGCCATTTGTTGTATTTGAATGAAGAATTGAGGATTGTGGTCAGCTGGGACTGAAGAACCATCTGTGATTAACAAGAAAGTAGCATCACTGAAGTGAAGTCTTTGCTTTACTGGCACAACTGATGCTGGTTAGCTGGAGATCAGACATTAGTGATGGTTAAGAAGAAACCAGCTTCACTGAGGCACATTTTTTTTTTTTGGAACACATAGAAGCTATTCCAGAATGTGCCAGGCTTGTACTTCATGCTAGCAACTGAATACAGTGATGTGTAAGAGTCTCCCAAGTGTACTGGTTGTGAAGGCATTGTGGAAAGTAGCTGAAGCTTGGCTGAAAAAGCCAGTAAGCATCACTCCTCCATGGCCTCTGCATCAGCTCCTGCTCCCAGGTCTCTGCCCTTTTTGAGTTCCTGCCCTGACCTCCTTCAATGATGAACTATGAAAGTATAAGAAAACACTTTCCTCAAGTTACTTTAGGTCATGGTATTTCATCACAGTAATAGTAATATTAAGACAGGACCCAACATTATATGCCATTAAGGAAGTGGCAGATAAAACCAATGAGCTCACACTGCACATCAATTAGAATGGCCACAAGTAAAAATCCTGATGTGTCAAACTTCTAGTAAGGGTACTTAACATGTATCTATCTGGGAATTCAATATGGCATATCAATTGTAAAAGAAAGCTTGTTATTTTCTTATAAACATGGTATCATCTAAAATCTATGTTCCTGGGTATTTCCTAACTGAATTAAAAATGAAAGTCCACACCAAAGCCTGTGTGAAACATTTTGAGGCTTTGTCCATCAAAAGGAAAGTGGAGACATCATGGGATAGCCAAACAATGAATATTATTCATGATTCAAGGAAATGAGCTACCAAGCCACGAAAATGCATATGGAAACATCAAATGTGTATCATCAAGTATCCATCTGATAAGGCTGCATAGCATATGATTGTAAGTATATGACCTGGAAAAGGAAAAACTTATTGGGACAGCTAAGAGACTGGCAGTCTCCAGGCATTAGGGGAGGCAGAGGGTTAAACAAGAAAAGAATAGCAGATTTTTAGGCCAATGAAACTATTCTGTGTGATATTTCAGTGAGGGATACATGGCATGCACTTTTCAGACCCAAAGAATGCACAGCACCAAGAGCGAACCCTAGTATGAACTGTGGCTTTGACTAAATGATGTATGGCTGCGTGCCTATCAACTGCCAAGAGAGGGAGGCTACAAACATATGGGGTCTGACAGGATATGAAAAATCTGTACTTACAGTTTAATGTGGTGAGTTTCATAAAAGTTCTTAATTGAAGAATATTTTAATGTTTATCTGACCTCTTGGTGGGAATTAATTTAGTCACCAATGAAAAAGCAATTTCAATGGTAAAACTACCTAGGGATTTGAATACACTGAAATATATATATCCATGATATTAAAGATAAAACTACAATGTAGAAAAAAATATTTTCTACATTTCTCATATTCTGCTAAAAATACTCCTTGTCACTGAAAAGAAATGAGTTCCGCTTTTTAAAAATTCAGGAAAGAAAAGGTGATAGATGAAACAATCACATACTATACTAAACATGTGAGGACATGCTCTAATTATAATCAAACAGAAATGCAAATTAAAATACTGTCACATATTAAATTAATAAATAACTAAATAAGTGATAGGAATTAGTGAGATGGGGGTCCCAACACACTGCCTTTGGGATCATACAGTAATAAACATTAGCCAAAGGTCATTTAATGATAGAGTATGATGAGTCTGAAAAATGTTCTCATATTTAACCCACCAATTCTATCTCCAGAAATCTGATCCATGTCAGAATTACACACTTACATACACAAAAGACTTATTATAATTATATGATACCAGTATTTATAAATATTATAAAAAACAAAGTTATAGTATATGCACAAACAGTTTAATAATTCCTAGTAGCCAATCTTAAAATAGTCAAAGAACAATATTAAGAAGCATATTTTATAGTAATGAAAACTCAAAGCATAAATCAAAATATAATAATTGGTCTGGAAGACATAGAGACAGACTTATAGAATATAGGGATATGCAAAGATTAAATACTTATCTATCTAGAAATTGGAAGAGAATCAGTAGGAAAACCAAGAGTCAGGCATTAAAATACTTATAAACAGATTTAGGAAAAATACGTATCTTCTATAACAAATTGGAAATTCTAACAAATATAAAACACAAGCATTTATAATCAACAGCCAGAAAATATAAACAAAAGACTGATGAATATTTACTTGACAAAAGAGATAACAAAATTAACATAAATAATAAACAGCAATGCAGGAGCATATTTACAAACGAAGACTTGCTATCCATATACTATACAGAAAGTTTTAAATTAATAAGATAAGGGGAAATTCACCATTAGAGAAACCAAAAGATAGAAAAACACTTTACTAAAGGAAAACTGAAAATCATGCCAAATATGTGAAAATGTGTTTCTTCGCACACACACACACACAAAAAAAAAAAAATCCCAAGAAATATTTGTTGTAGACTACAGATTTAGAATGTGCATGTTTAAATTCTGAAGGTTTCAATTCAATAACTTATTTAAAGAATATAATTTAGCAAATGCACACGATTTATGTAGTGAGATGATCTTTACATCAAAATTCATAATAGTGAAAAAATGTATTAGACACATCTAATACCCTACTTCACATTTACTACATTCAACACTGAGGCGGCCCCATCCAGGCAGTACAAGATCCATAGAGGAATTAATACCCCATGAGCACACTTTAGCCAACGTGTGACAGGCATCAGCAGATAAATGACTCTCCCTCCCTTCCTTTGTTGTTCTGAGACAATGTTTATGTCTCCACTTAAAACACAACTCTGCAAGACAGAGCAATCAATTATGATGAATATTGAGTAGCAGAGTTGGTCAGGTCTAAATCATTCTGTGTTGAGCCCTCCTTTCATTCTTGTCTCACTTCCCTGTTCACTGGCATTAACTCCATGTGACTGGACTAACACACAAAGTTATGACACAGAGGCATTTCTTTACCTTAGCATTTGCTTCTATTTCAGGCTAAAAGAAAGGGGAGAATGTTGTGTCTGTTGTGATTTAAACAATGCAGAAGGCAAAAAAACGCTGAGATAGAATTGTTAACATTGGTTTGCTTGCAGTCTAAAATACTTGTGACCCTCACATTCTTTTCCAGACTCTTGTTACCCCTCTATTCAAGTTAAAGTTTACCTCTTCTACCCTTGAACTTAGGAAGGGTTTCGAAAGTCATGGGTTCATGATATCTAGAAAGACTACCAACATGGCTTCAGAAAACAATATAAAAGGAGATGAGGCTTGCAGGTGGCTCTGCCTTTCTTTCAAGATACTTGTGTCTAATATAGCCACCATTTCATAAAGAAACTGTTATATCATAACTATTGTATGAGAAACTCTGAAGACTCTGAAATTTTGT
This sequence comes from Cricetulus griseus, assembly GCF_003668045.3. NCBI lineage: Eukaryota > Metazoa > Chordata > Mammalia > Rodentia > Cricetidae > Cricetulus > Cricetulus griseus. Next base: position 159,952,308 of record NC_048598.1, read on the forward strand.
CTCATTTGCAAGAAAATAGTTTATATGGTCAATAAACACATGGTGGATGGATAGATAATGGATGGGCAAACACATATACATATACATACATTTATGTGAATATTGCCTGAAAACATGAGACACATGTTTTCTGGGTCAGACACAAGACAGAATATTTACAGCAACAGCAAATACATATCTCACATGGCTTTTCTAGTATCCTGTGCCTGCGGGTCAATGTCATGATGTACCTGAACATATGGGGGGCACATTAGAGATGAGAACCCCAATATTAGGAAATTGTGACCATGTTTTGGGGCTCTCAACAATAAGCAAACCCTCCCCTCAGGAAACAGAGAGCATCTTTCTTCTGGAATGTATGTAAATCTGGAGAAGAAAGGGACATGTTTTTTTGTCTTGTGGTATTCTAGATCGTATACAGAAAAAGGTATGTACCTGAGCCTGATGGTCCTGGAATGTCTTCTTATAAAACTGTTCTTAAACTGGCTGTAAATTTCTTTGTTCTGAGAATCTGAACCATACAGAAGCATGAAATATTCATGGGGAATTATCTCCCAACAGAAACACCAGCCATACAGATAGCCCAAATGGAGACTGTTCAACTCACAGGCCAAGCTAAGATCAAAGCCAACTCCACCAGCAATCCTCAGATACATGAGTGAACAAGTCTGCAGTACTCCAAGCCCTAGACTTGGAGCCATACTGCTGATGCTAAAGTGAAACACTGATGCTCAGTCCTTGGAGAGTCCTGACCAAGACAGAAGAAGCTGGGGTCCTCAATAAGCACAATTTATGATCAATAGATCATTACAACAATGTGAGAAAATGTGTTTGATAAATTAAACAAGCAGCTTAAGACTGAAATGTTTAATTTGATTCAGTTTTCAGAGATTACCATACACACACACACTTGACAAATAAATGCATGACAAACAACCACACATACACACACACACACACACACACACACACACACACACACACTTACATTATATAAACATGTTTGTTGTGGTAGGATTTCAAATTTCTTCTTTATATTTCTATGCACAGATATATTTCTTAAAACATTACTATTTCTGTAATCTGGAAATAAAACCTCTGTTTCTTTTGCAGAATTTTGAAAACCTTAATCTCTGCAGTATGTAGTATGTTATTTTCTTCTACTTTTCCCTCCCAATCAGTTTTCTCTAGAATAAGTACTGAGCAGATATGTGGTGATGAGGGGGTGATTACAGTAACAGTGAGGATACTTTCAGGCAGAGAAATATGATTTTCTTTACAGAAGAAATGCTGGCCAACTTCCTTACAGTCTGTGTTACTGTGTGAGATGCTGGGGTCATCAGAGCACTGGAGAAGTGCTGTCCTACACCCACGACTGTTATAGTTCATTTGGAAACTTGATAGTGACTTTTGAGGATTGTAAGTGTGTGTGTGTGTGTGTGTGTGTGTGTGTGTGTGTGTGTGTTGATTATACTGTCTAAAAGTAGCTGGTAAAAACTGATTTAAGAAAAGTCTTAAATAAGCCGGGCATTGGTGGCGCATGCCTTTAATCCCAGCACTCAGGAGGCAGAGGCAGGTGGATCTCTGTGAGTTTGAGGCCAGCCTGGTCTCTAGAACGAGTGCCAGGATAGGCTCCAAAGCTACACAGAGAAACCCTGTCTCGAAAAAAAATAGAAAAGTCTTAAAAAGCATAATTTATAATTATTAGTATTAAGAATAAAATACCAGACAAAATTTTACTAAGGATTCTTCATGAAATCAAATAATTGAGAAAAAGAAATTAATTTTCATAATCAATAAAGTCTACTTACACAGAGCATCTGGAAAACCTGTAGTTCATTTTAATACTTAAGTATATTTTAATACTTAATACCCAAAGAAACAATGGTTTCTATATTAAATAACCATAAAGTATGTAATTAACATATTATACATGTTACAATTGCCATAATTGTTTTTCTCCTTTAAAATATTGCCTACTATGAACCTCATGGGAGAAATAATTCTTATAATCATGAATAAAGAGTCTCAAATTCTTAAACTCATCTGAGACTCATCTGGGTGCATACGTATTTTGGTATGTTTTGTGATATTTGGCATAGAGTTCAGGATGCATGACTGGCTCATAATTCAGCACTGAACTACACTGTCAGCTCCCCATATGCTTTACATATAGGCATTTATATTATATTATATTAACCAGCTGGTTATATTATATTATATTATATTATATTATAGCCCTGTGTATTAACCAATCTTCCTGCTCTAAAGTGTCTGGGGTACTAGAGATCATGTGCCTGTGGAGTGATTCAGTGATTGTGCTGGTTGTTGTTTTTCGACTTGCCCGGGCCTAGAAAGAAGGAGTCTTATTTGAGAAAATGCCCCCAGCAGATTACTTGTAGGCAAGTCTACAGGGCATTTTCTTGATTAGCAAGTGAAGTGGAGGGCCCAGCTCACTGAGGACAGTGCCACCCCTGTGCAGGAGGATCCTGGCTTGAATAAGAAAGCAGCCAAAGCAAGCTTTTGGGGAACATGTCAGCAAGTAGCATTCCCCCATGGCCTCTGTTCTTGTGTTGAGTTCTTGCCTTGACTTTCCTTGACAAAGGACTGTAAGCTGAAATAAACCTTTTGCTCTCCAGGTTGCTTTTGGTCACAGTATTTATCACAGCAACAGAAACCTAACTTAGACAGTAGTGTGAAGTGATGTGATATGGCAAGAATTCTATATTGAAAACTGGGCATTCTGGACCCCTCTCCAATGCCAATTGCTTGACCCAACAGAAGTCAGCTTATTTCTTGTATACTGTAGTAGCCCTTATGGGGTCACTTTCTTGATTTATGATTAAGGTGGGAGGACCTTGTCCTCTGTGGATGATGCCACCCTGAGCAGGTAGTCCTAAATAGCATAAGGAAGCAGACTGAGCAAGCAAAAGTGTTAGCCAATAGTAAGGGATGCCTGCCTCCAGGTTCCTGGCTTACTTTCTTGGATGATGGACTACAAGTTGTAAGGTGAAATAAATATTTTTGGTCATGATGTTTTATCTCAGAAATAGAAACCCTATAAAAAAAAAAGATAGTACCATACTCAATGAAGAATGGATCCAATTCTCCAGGGGATATTTAATATCCCTTATACATCTGTCAATGTACTCAACAGGAATGACACAGCTATTCTCCAAATCCAAACTCATCCCTCCTCTTTAAGACTCTGCCAAGATTCATCTTCTCCAAGATTCCTTGCTAGTCATATCTCACCATTATTTGATCACTATAATCAGTCCCACAAATACTTCAATTAGCTCCTTAAACTAAAAATTAGGTGTGTACTTTTCAGTCTGTAACTTCATTTTTATTTGTGTACCTATCTGGTAATCTCTGTATAAACTATAGTAAATACAGGAACATTACTAATAATCCATGCCTCACAAAATAATGTGATAGGTCAACAATAAAAACTGTACACATGTATGAAAACATTTAATCATAACTTTTGAAAATATACACAGTCTCAACTTACTAATATCTACTATAGGATTTGAACTGTTCGCTCTCAAAAGCATCCTCCCCTGAGTCTTCCAAAACAACCAAATTTGCAGATCTTTCAGAGAAAAAAAAACAAAGTAAAATAAAGCCTAGCAACAACTATATCAAAACTAACAGGTTATGTAGATTCATCTTCAATTAGTTAAAGTGATATTGTGAAGAATGGTACTTCCAAAGTTTTATTTCTGTTGAGGCAAGAAGTCATTTTTGTATCTGAGTTAAAATATCCATTTACAATGCATGTACAGATTTTGAATTGTTACAAGCACACTTAGTTAAAGGCAGAATGGTAGCATTGCCAAGATCTATTGAAAGAAATTTCTTGCAGGTAAGCCAACCATAGCACCTAGAAAGTGAAGCAAGACAAAAGCAGCCTTCACTGTGCCTGGTGGTGTTGAAAAGGGGTGGCATTACTTTCTTTGATACAAATGCATGAAAAAGAAAAACCAAGCTCTCTTCTTACAAAAGCTCAAAAATTACGGAAGTGTCTTGAGAAGCTGGGAAGATCTGACATGTCAAATCAATCTGCCTCTTCAGAGAAACTAACTTGGAAAAGGAATGATGTCCACTTTGTCTTTCTGCTACAAAAATACCTGTGGTTATGGAATGAACATCCAGATAGGCTTTGGGATATTGCCAATTAACCAGCTGAGGCTGGGATCAGTGACCTAGTTTAATAAGAAATAAAAACTCAGTACTTCAGGACTCTTACATGTGGATGAAATGGCTTGATGCTCATTACTCAGGAGTGGTCTAAAGGGACAAGGAATCCTGGGATCCTCCAGCTGCTAGGAAGAATGAGTCATCATTAACATTGATGAAAAAAAAACACAAAAAAACAAATCCCACAGCCTCTGGCAGACAATCTCCGACATTCCTCTGATCGATATTAAATAGCACCATATAACAGGTCACCGTGTTCAATTGTCTGGGGTAACATCTAGCTATTCACTTACCCAGCAGACATCTGGAGACCTATACAAGGTCATCATTAAGGCTTTCTGGAGAGCATTTTTGTGCCATAAAGAACATTTCTCTAAAGATTTCAAACTCAAAACTACCTCTGACTTGTCTAACTTGATGTTTGAATTCATCAGTGACCTAAATACTGAGGCAAACACAAAACTACATTTTGAAGAATATTTGACTTGATGAGAGGATGTTCATGGGAGATTTTCATCTAGGCTAGAATACTGGGGTCTGGGCTTTAAATTTTTTTCATAACAGGATAAAAGAAAAGTTTACCATTTGTTTGGTCCTGTATGTATGGACACCTAAATAGCACTATTGAATGAATGTCTTCAGAATTAAAACTGATTCCTATCACAAATATGACTAACATAAAAGAAATTTGCCAACTAGAACTCGAGAGAGTGGTCAAATACTGCTTTGGTTAGCTGCATTAACATCATATCAGGTGCTAGTTAAATCAGAGACTCCAAGCTCTCATCTCAAACTACCTGTATTGAAAACTCCAAGAATAGAGCTCAACAGTTGGTATTTTTAATGAGGAGTCTACTCAGCTTTTATGAGTACTCAAATTGGAAGCTCCAGACTAAGGGACCGAGAAAGAATCCATGTAGTCCTGTGGTGCTATAGGCACTTTGGTCTTTGTGATACATTTAGCCTGGTAGATATTCAGGACAAGGTCACAACTTGAAGGATCAATTTCATTAACATGTGTACTTCAATGTTAAAACATCAGCTTATTTTGATGACTGTGTCAGTCTTTGCCATGGACTTATTAGGAAGGACATGGATAAGATAACCTTCACATTAACTATCTCCTTTTAAGAAAGAGCACCAAATTTCTTTTTTGTGCTGTGAAATCTGGTGTTCATCATTTCTTCACTTTCTGTTAAGCTGCCAGGAAACTCAAAACCAAACTGCTACATAAATACAGCAATTATTTTAATCCTCACTGTGAGCATATTTCTTTCTGCCCTTCCTTTCACTTTTTGTAAATTAAAAGGGAAAATCAAAGTTGTCTCATGAAAATGAAAGACATGAAAACATATCTAAAAATCATAATAGTTTTACAATATCCATATGCTTCTATTTAGACAGCAATCCATATTTCTCTGGTGATGGCTTTGTGTTCCTACATACACTTGTCCAGATAGAAATGTCCTAAGGCTTACATGAGATATAGTAAGGCCCTAAGAACATCAGAGACTTTAGTTCAAAACTAAAAATTTTAGGACACTGATTAAATTCCTCATATAGCAGAGATGAGGTTGATTAAAACCAACCATGGACCAGCAAGATACCTATAGTTCACTGACAATCTGAGTAATGACACATACATCTTTACTACAGATAGAGGCATCTAGAAAGGACAGCTTCGGCTGTAACGGCTATGCTGACAGATGACTGAGAGTTGAAAGAACTCTTGCACATACCTGTTAACTGATCACATCTTCCTAAATGCAGCCAGCTAGTTTTTCTGCAACTAAACAGATTACTAAGTGGAAGACTTCATTATTTTTTCTTCCTTTCAGTATAAATAAATGATTTATTAGTGTGCTAGTCTGGTGGGGTTTTTTTTGTTGTTGTTGTTTTTTTTTTTTTTTTTTCAGCCTTACAAAAGCTAGTCATTTGGGAAGAATAGGCATTAATTAAGGGACTGTCACCATTAGATAGTGTGCAGGCAAGTCTGTGGGGGGCATTTTCTTGATTAATGATTGATGTGTCAGGGCTCAGCCTGCTATGGCATGTGCCACACCTGGGGCATGTGATCCTGAGTGGTTTAAGAATGCAAGCTGGGCAAGCCAGTAGCTGTGTTCCTCTGTGATCTGGACTTCAGTTCCCGCCTTGATTTCCCTTCATGATTGACTATAAGATGTAAGATGGAACAAACCCTTTCCTCCATGGTAGCTTTTGGTTATATAGTTTATCACAGCGCACAAGGCAAACTAGGGCAGTTTTGATTCATGTATAAGGAAGCTCTGGAATACTGTAGGTGCTAAAATCAAGTGTATGAGCCCTGTAGACTTAAGTGGCAGTTACTGGGTAAAACAGAGAACATATCTAAAATTCTTGAGGATTTCTTCATTCTCTGAATGCATTTTCCTCAGAAGTTGTAATACTAGAAATTATAGAATATCCCCTTGACTCTGACTGTCGAAAACTGGGATCTCTGGCCATGCAGGAAAATATGGATGCAAAATATGCTTGAAATTTAGATAAAGACAGTTTTCATCTAATATCTCAGAGAAAATTGGGGATTAAAAAGCTTGGTTCAAATACTAACTTTTATCAAATAAAACCCATTAGGCCTTTAAGGAGTAATGCCATACAAATATAAATTTTAAATCTGTTTATTTTGTAAGAAATTAAGTACAAAGTTTAAAACCTACTTATTTTATTATTTTGTTTGTGCCACATATGTGCTAGCTTCGTCCGGCAGTCAGGGCATGGGAAGGGCTGGTCCAGCCAGTCACTTCCTGGGGCTGAGCGGGATGGTGAGTATCGCCGACCCACACCTCCCTTTAACTACCAGAGAGAAACACACTGAGTCGTGGAGACCTGTCAAAGCAGAGTCTCCCTTTACTGTAACAGTTATATAGAGTTGAGAAAGTGGGTGGAGACTTCAGGATGGGGTGAGGTGTAAGGGCCAATAATATTTCACCACGCCAGCAAAGGCTGGGCAGAGGCAATTTTGCTGAGACAGGTAGCCAAACTCTAGCCGGGCTCAGGAAGTTCCACTAGGCCTTGCTCTGGGCCATTTTAGGCCCAACATGCTAGGGCTTGCAGAGACTGTGTGAGGGATTCCTAGATTCCTAGAGCTAGAGTTACAGGTGGCTGTGAGTCACTCGACTTGGGTGCTGGGAACTAAACTTGAGTCCCCTAGAAGAACAACAAGTTCTTTTCACTGCTGAGCCATCGCTCTAGTTCCAAAGTGATCATTAACTCAAAGTTTAGATAGGGTAAGTATCAAACCCTAATTAAAGTCATTTATTTATAATCAAACTAAGCAAAATTATGAGTTATATATTTAAAACTTGAGGTTATCTGCTATGCACTGAAATCATGATTTATGTTTAACCTAGAAATATTAACAACAGGAATTCAAGAATCAATCTGCACCATGCATTATACTCAGTTTTGTCGTTGTTAAGCCCAACAGGTTCATTCTGAACTCATTAAGTACAGATGGACATCAAGAGTTTGGATGGTTAGAATAAATAAATCCAGGGTTGGAAAGAACTGTATTCTGTTGCAGTGAGGGAACAAATCATCAAATTGGACTGAGGGAGAGAAGGGAGAAATGTAGGAGAGCTCAATCATCTCACTTGCAGACAGAGTTTTTTTCCATTTATCCTCACTTTTAAAAAGTATTCAAGTCATTTAAACACAGTAAGATGAGAACCAGAAATTTCAAAGAAAATATTACCTCTCACAAAGAGGCATATGTGTTCATACCATGCTTTTTGAGTCCCAGAGATTAGGTAAAAAGCAAAGCCAACTTGAAGATAATACCTTTTATTGGCAAATTGAACAATGACAGATACACTTACAGAATTTTTAAGAAGTACTTTCTGGAAGCTGTGGGAAATGTTTCTTATTCCCTGAAAGCATATCTGTCGCTACTGAGTTAGTAAAATTAAGGTGTTACCAAAAGCTTCCCTTTGAAATTCACTGAACTTGATTAGTGTTGGTGTCAAAACTGAAGCAAAATAATGTATCCTTCATTGATGCTACAACTGTGCAGAGTACCAATATGGAGATTAAATTTACAGTGATGCTGTATCTGTCAACAATAGCTCCCTTCCAAACACTGTTCGTAAGTGAACTCACCTCCTCTCTATGGATTTCTTCCAGCCATTTTAGAAGCAAAATAAAAAAGCTAAAACAGAAATTTGGCCAATATTTTGTCCACCAAACTAAAATCAGAGAAATCTTTTAAATTTTGAATGCATGCTCTGCCCTCTGCCTGCTGCCTGAGGTGAGTCTGGGCACTGTTCTGCCCACAATTTCCCCCATTACCCCCTCCTCCCTTCTTCCTGAGACTGCCCCTCATCAAGACTGGACCTTCCCAGACAGGAAGGCCTACCCTGAGTGTGGACACACCTCACACATGTCCCCCCTCCACCCTCTGCCCTCCGTCTGCCACCTGAGGTGAGTCTGGGCACTACTCTGCCCCCAACATCCTCCACTATACCCTCTTCAATTCTTCCTGAGCCTGCCCCTTGAGTAGAGTGGACCTACCCAGACTGAAAGGCCAACCCTGAGTACGGACACTCATCACTCTTGGTTACCCCTCTGCCCTCCGCCCTTTGCTTGGGGAGACTAGAAGAGAGGGAGAGACCCCACCTGGACCCACTGGAAGAAGGAATGGGAAGATGACAGAATAAGAACACACTCAACAACAGAAGGACCAAAATGACACCACCAGAATCTAGGGATTCCACACCAGCAAGAACTGAAAAGCCCAACATAGAGGATGAAGAAGAGATGGAACTTAAAAGTTACCTTATGAAGATGATAGAGACCATTAAAGAGGAAACAAGAAAATCCCTTAAAGAAATAGAAGAAAAAACAAGCAAAAAATTACATGAAATGGAGGAAAAGACAAACCAAGAAACGCTAGAAATAAACAAATTAAAGAATCTAAAGAAAGCCAAGAAAAAAACAACCAAATTAGTAAGGGAAACAATTCAAACAGTTCATGGTTTGAAAGCAGAATAAGAAGCAATAAGAAAAACACAGAATGAGGGGATGCTGGAAATGGAAAAGCTGGGTAAACCATCAGGAACAACTGATATAAGTATAGCCAATAGAATACAAGAGATGGAAGAGAGAATCTCAGGTGTTGAAGACTCACTAGAGGATATACAGTCATCGACCAAAGAAAATCTCAAGTCCAACAAATCCCTAACACAAAATATCCAGGAAATATGGGACACCATGAAGAGACGAAACCTAAAAATAAGAGGTATAGAAGACGATGAAGAAATTCAGCTCAAAGGTACAGAAAACTTATTCAACAAAATCATAGAAGAAAATTTCCCCAATCAACAGAAGGATATGCCTATGGAAGTACAAGAAGCTTACAGAACACCAAAGAGACTGGACCACAAAAAGAAGTCCCTTGACACATAATAATCAAAACACCCGGGACTTCTCAATGGAAACTTTGAAAGCCAAAATAGCCAAAACAACCATGTACCATAAAGGAACTTCCAGACACATCACCATCTCTGAATTCAAGTTCTATTATAGAGCCATAAGAGTATTGGCACATAATGGTATTGGCACAAAATAGACATGTTGACCAATGGAACCGAATTGAAAACGCTAATATTAACCCACATACCTATGAACACCTGATTATTGACAAAGAAGCAAAAGTTATACAATGGAAAAAAGAAAGCATCTTCAACAAATGGTGTTGGCATAACTGGATTCAGACATGTAGAAGATTGCAGATAGATCCATATCTATCACCATGCACAACACATAAGTCCAAACGGATCAAAGACCTCAACATAAATTTAGCCACACTGAACCTCCTAGAAGAGAAGGTAGGTGATACCCTCGAACAAAGTGTTACAGGCAAACGATTTCTGAACATAACATCAGTAGCACAAACATTGAGATCGACAATTAATAAATGGGACCTCCTGAAACTGAGAAGCAAAGGACACAGACAGCAAGACAAAATGACAGCCCACAGAAGGGGAAAAGATCTTCACCAACCCCACATCTGACAAAGGGCTGATCAGCAAAATATACAATAAACTCAAGAAGCTAGCCACCAAACACCAAACAATGCAATTAAAAAGTGGAGGGCAGAACTAAATGAAGAATTCTCAACAGAGGAATCTAAAATGACTGAAAGACACTTGAGAAAGTGCTCAACTTCCTTAGCCATCAGGGAAATGCACCTCAAAACCACTCTGAGATACCATCTTACTCCTGTCAGAATGGCTAAAATAAATAACACAATGACAGTCTATGCTGGAGAGGATGTGAAGAAAGAGAACACTCCTCCATTGCTGGTGGGAGTGCAAACTTGTACAACCACTTTGGAAATCACTATGGCAGTTTCTCAGGAAAATGGGAATCAGTCTACCTCAAGATCCAGCAATTCCTCTCTTGGGCATATACACAAAGAATGCACATTCATACAACAAGGACATATGTTCAACTATGTTCATAGCAGCATTATTTGTTTTTTTATCACTTTTTTATTTGAATTAGAAACAAGATGGTTTTACATGACAATCCCAGTTCCCTTCTCCCTCCTATCCTCCCCTACCACCACCCCCCAACTAAAACCCTACCTATCACATAACCTTTCTTCTATTCTTCACCTGACTCAACCTTTCTGCTCCCTCATGACCTCTGCATCCTTCCTCTTCTTCCCTTCTCATTCTCGTAGCTCCCTCGCCCCTCTTCCCATGCTCTCAATTTGCTCAGAGGATCTTGACCCTTTCCCCTTCTCCAGGGGACCAAGTATGTCTCTCTAAGAATCCTCCTTGTTTACTAGCTTTTCTGGCAGTGTGAATTGTAGGCTGGTAATCGTTTACTCTATGTCTAAAATCCACATATGAGTGAGTGCATATCATGTTTGTCTTTTTTGTGATGGTGTTACCTTGCTCAGAATGGTTTCTTCTAGTTCCATCATTTTTCTGCAAATTTCAAGATTCCATTGTTTTTTGTTTCTGCTGAGTAGTACTCCATTGTGTAAATGTACCACATTTTCTATCCATTCTTCAGTAAAGGGGCATCTAGGCTAGCAGCATTATTTGTAATAGGCAGAAACTTGAGGCAATCTAGATGTTGCTCAACTGAAGAATTTTGTTCGAAGCAAAAACAGGCACCCACAGCTAAGCTCTGAACCATACTCCTGGAATCCAGTTGTAGAGAGGGAGGAGGGATGAGCAAAGGAACCAAGACGGTGCTGAAGAAACCGGCAGAAACAGTTGACCTGACCTAGTGAGAGCATGGAGACCCTAATCATAAAGCTGGGGAAACAGCATTGGACCCAACCAAGCCCTCTAAATGTAGGTGCCAGCTAGGAGGCCAAGACAGTCTATGGGACTTCGAACAGTGGAGCCAGTCTTTAACCCTAGAGTACAAATGGACTTTGGGAGCCCATTCCCTATGGAGGGACACTATTGCAGCCAAGATATAGCAAGGAAAGCCTAGGCCCTCCCCCAAAGATATGACAGACTTTGAAGGTCCGTGGTGGAGGGCCTCACTATCCCTGGGATGAGTTGGGGGGTGGTCGGTGGAGAACTTGGGAGGTTGGGAGGGCGAGGGAATGTGGGGGGATAGATATGTAAATATGAGTAGTAATTAAAGAAATTAAATAAAAAATTTTGAATGCACACATAATCACAAAAAGAATTTGTCAACTGACATTAACAGATAAAGGTATAGTGAATCCAATTATGCAAAACTACTGATATCAATAGTTTCTGGTAACAAAAATATTGCCATTATTTGAAGACATTTACTTATTTCACAGCAAAGATACAAAGACATTACTACTATCATACCCTGTCATTGTCAGATCTGAACTAAAATCAATACCGCTAATTTGATTTTTACTAACATAAGACTATGACACATATTTTCATTAATAAACCAATTTTGGTATTTTAAAGAAAATCACTTGTTTAAATATTCAAGTGAGGATTTGGAAATCATAACTTTGGACTTTGACAAGTACATAGAAAACTGTTGTGGTTTGAAAATATCCCTCCAAATCATGTATTAGAAATTTGATGCCTATGTATGTTAACAGTGTTTGGAAAAGTGCCTTGGGGAAGTGATTAGGAATAAATGAGGCCATGAAGCTAAGACTCCATGGTGGTATTAGTAGCTTTTTTTTTGCATTTTAAAATTATTTTTTACATTCCAATTCCAGTTCCTCCTCCTTCCTCTCCTCCCACTTCCCCAACTCCCCCACCCTATACCTCCCATCTGCTCCACAGAGAGGGTAAAGCCTCCCCTAGGAAGTCTTCTAAGTCTGTTCCATCATCTAGTTGAGGCAGGACCAAGGCACCTCTCCACCCCCACACCCTTTGTATAGGCTGGGCAAGGTATCTCTCTATATGGGCTTTTTAAGAAGAAAAAGACCATGGTAATGTGATGGCTGTGTCTTGACAAGAGATGCCTGTCCACCATGGTGAGACATGGCAAGGAGGCCCTCACCATATGCCAACACCATGCTAATGGACTCTCCATTCCTAAAATATGAAAAAAGTTCTCATTACATAAATTGCCTTGTTTCAACAGAAAACAGACTGCAACAGTATTTTATCCCTGGTTCTCTTTTCTAATTATTAAGACTTGCATTTTCATATTTCTTTTCAAAGCACAATATACTAAGGTACTCAACCCCTGTTAATTAACATACACAAGAAAAGACAAAGATCAATATAAAATTTTCAAATCATTCTAAAACTTCAGGATTCTAATTATGAATGTAGATATATATTCACTTACATATTGATAGTTTTAAATGTTTTAATGATAAATCTGAAAGTATATAATTAATATGATATATTTAGCAAATATAATAAGTAATATAAGGTTGAATAAATGTCAAAATGTAAGTACTTATAGCATCTTAATAATTAGACAATTCAGTTGACACTGCTTATCCTACATTAAATGTAAATTAAGTTCACATGACCAGCATGACCTACATCTAAAGTATACATTTAAATTTTGAATGTACATTAATCTTCATAACAGAAAATTTTGGCATGCCTTATGTGATATGTGTCTTCTTGAAAAAAAAGTGCAGCTTCATGCACATATAGGCACACTGATGTGCCTACATGTGCACTGCTGCATCCCTGAACTTCCTCTAGGGAATTAGAAATTTCTTTTAGGAGGTGCACTGTTTGAAGTGAAATTCAATAGAAAACAAACACTTGACTTTCAGATTCTCAAAATAATAAAACCTTCCCCATTATTCAAAGGCCTATGAAAAAAAGAAAACCCTTGTTTTCTGAACACATTCATTTACTTTAGATAAATAGTCTGGTTTTCAGGAAAGGGCAGAGATTCAGTTTTATAAACTCAGTGAAAACAAATGTAAGTAATGACATACACCCACTGTTTTCATGAGAGTGTGGCAATCTTGAACATGTTCTTTCTAAAGTGTCTAATAGCAAAGTTTATTCTGCGTCAACGTTCACTAGTATTGAGCAAGATGTCAGAATGAAGACAAAACAAATTTCTGGCCATAAAAGAAAAAAAAGCTAAGGATAGAAAGTCCCCTGAAGAGCAAAGAAACAGCCTTCATGCTGTCCTTAGGAAGGCCAGGAGAGACTGCTCATCCACTTATTATGACCATACACACACAGTGTCTTTTATAATCTGTGTCATCTGTGTGTGTGTGTGTGTGTGTGTGTGTGTGTGTGTACATACATATATATGGATTATCATGTCCTTGTGTTTGTTTTATAGACTTAGAAGTTTATTTTCTTCTCAAAATAGATTCAAAGATTGCTACATTGCTGTGTTACCTATGCCTCCATTTTGTCTGTTCTGCACCCACTGATACTTCCTCAGTTTGTAAACCATAAACAATTTGCAAGTTCCACATTTAACTCAACAAATCATGTAACGGGTGTGAAAGAGTAGACCCCAGAAACTATGAAAGCAATCGCAGCCATTCAGAAGGAAGACAGTGGAGCCAGTTTCTGCTTAATTACAAAAGGCCTGCCACTGAACAGACATCCTGCTCTATGACACAGTCTCTCTATGGCAAGGTTGAGTAGGGTGGTTAGAATTCCTCACAGTATCCTGAAGAGGAAATGTAAATGTGAGGGCTGGAAAATTCCATTTGATCTGACTCCTATGTGATTAAACTTCAACAACTAGAGAATATTAGTTGATGAATAAACGAAGCTATCAGCTATGGCAATATCCACACTTTGGTGTGATCATCATTAAAGACATGGCAGTAAGCTTGTCTAACTTTTAAACAATAGTGGGAAGGAGTTGTTAAGAGACCCATGTTTTGAAGTGCTAAAGACCTGAATTTAAACCATAGCTCTTAAGATTAATACTAACATGGCCCTAAACGATTTGTTTAATCCCTTTGAAATTTAGTCTTCTTTTATATAGTATAGAAATATCATTATGACTTGGAATGCCAAAGTTGCATATGTTTGAGAAGGGATAAATTCCTACTACCGTTTACTTCATTCACATAATGGCTTAATAAATTACTGTTACTTGTACAGTAATTGAATAATTACTGTTACTCTTACAATAACTATAAATCATGACAGATGAGAAATAGTAAAAGGTTGAGTTTCCAATGTGGCATGTGATTCATGCTGCTTTCCTAACCCTTTGATGGGATATACAGAGAAAAAAATATGCAGAGATCCTTCTCCACAGGTTTCCTCATCCTCTTGTTGAGTTTTGCATATGGTTTTCTTTTATGTATTTGAAACATTTTTTTAAAGTGCTATACGTTTAAACAATGTATATTGACTTAAAGCACCCACTGCTGCCTGCCCCAACACACTCTAGTGTCCCTCATCTCATCTCATCCTCCCCAGCTTCCCACTCTCCTATATACTGTCCCTTTTGTTATTAATAACCCTGAATTCAATTAGTGTTTCACATCTATTGGACTTTGAGCAGCATACCAGCAGCAGTATCCCCAAATGACTCTCTCTCCCCTAGCAGACATTAACTGCCAATTAACTCCTCAGACCCCAGACACCTAGTCTTTCTTCTGGGTTCTCTTTCATAGACATTTACACAGTGAGTACTCTGGGACAACAAAGATGTATCTCTCTCTAGAACAAAAGCTAAGGTCACTTTTAGCCTTAGAAGAGAGAGTTGTCTCTCAGAATGAAAAGCTGCCACAATTTTATGGCCTTAGAGAGGACTCAGATTCCAGACAGCTTGGGGTGTCTGCTGTGTGTTTGGATTCTCCTGACCATCCATATTTTCATATTCTTGTTATTCATATTTTTCCCCTATAGACTTGAGCCCTTATGGTATCTGTGATCTTAGGGTACATTTTATTAATTAGCCAGTAGATACAGTAACAGTTCAGATTCTCCCTAGATCTGAAAAAATCTATGAATCACAGGGGTTTATTTGACACCTTGTCTACTTCACTATTTTTCTCAGTTTTTCTAGGATGTTTGCATTCACATTCTACTCCATCCACACATTCCAGTATGGATGTTTCTTCAACACTCATCATGGGTTTTAGGGGTGAATTTTGTTTGGTTGCATAAATTTTCTTCTTTTTGTCATCCAGGTTTACAAACCAGATTCCGTTCAACACATGGATGTTGTCACAGTACAGGAAAAGGAACAATGAAAAAGCTGCCAGACATGGAACACTTGCATTTACAAAATATCAATGGTTGTGAAGAATGTTCTGCCCAAAGGGAGAGTGAAAGTGCAATTACACCAAGTGGGAATGTATAGAAAAGCACAATCTACTTAGAAGGGAAATGAATACATACACACACACTCACAGACACACACCCCACTATATTGCACATACTTAGTAAATAAAAGTTTTGTTAAGACTAGTTATGTTAGGTATGACATAATATAGTTATATCAAGATAAAATAAAAAATATAAAAGACTGAAGAGAAGGAGGCAATGAAATAGTCCTATCCATCTGTAAAACCTATGAAGTACCAATTATCAGCATGGCAAAGATACACATAGAGGTGCAGTCAGTAGCACTCTTCATGTCATTGCAACCAACAGCTGTCTAATTGGACTCAAGGCCCACTCAATGGGAGGGAAACCTAGCCAGATTTCTGGAGCTAGTGAGGTCATGAACCTTAGAAAATACTCTACTGCCATCAGTTTGCTAGACCAAAGTAAGTCCTTACTACACTCTAAATCTTTCACCCACAGACAAGTATAGTTAATACCCCTCATCAAAGAAGGCTCTCTCTACAGCACAACTAAACAACAATGCAGAGATGAACTGAACAGATCATAGGGAGCCCAGTCCCAATGGATACATCTATATCACAGCACCTGCACCTGTGGCTAGGGGAAAATCTTGGAAGAGGAGGCAGAAAGATTGTAAGAACTAAAATATTAGGAATTTTGCTGTGAGTGTCTTCTAGAAACAGCTGCATAAACAAGACCAGAAAATGATAATATCAATGGACTTATTAACATGGAAGGAGGGAAATTTGTAGGGTCCCAGCCACAGACAAAGAACTACAGGCAACCAATGACTGCTGGGAGGAGCATTAATCTCTTTCAGGGATGTGTCCATCTAGATTGTGTAATGCAGAATAGTCATCCCTGAAGTCATATGAACAAAAATAATAAAAACAGAATCTGCAAGTATACTATGTATGTATGTATGTATGTATGTATGTATGTATGTATATAAGTGTTTTTATGTGTTTACATGTGTGTCTGTGTGTATGGTATGTTTGTATGTGTGTGTATATGTGTGCATATAGACATATATATATACATATATATATAGTAATAATAATAACAAAAGAGGCTGCAATCAACTTGACAGTGGGGCAAGGGACAGAAAGAGGATTGAGGGGGTAGCTAGGAGAGGATGGAGAGAGAAAAGAGAGGGGCAAATTTGATGTAACTATTTCAATTAAAAACATATTAAAAGTAATACAATACTCTCTGCATGTTACATAATGCTTTCTACATTTTTTCCCTACTCTGGTTGTGAAGGAGATACACTTACTTCAACAATTTTCACTCAAAATTTTGTAGAATCGGGCTTATTAAGGTTGTGAAGATAACCTAAGTTGTATAAAGTCCTGTTGCTATGTATGGATGGATACATGTAAGTACACAAAGTGTCTTAATTACTTTTATATTGCTTCGAAGAGGCTCTTATGTCCAAGACAATTCATCAAATAAAGACTTTAATTGGGGGCTTCCTTGTAGTTTCAGAGGGCGAGTCTGTGGCCATTAGGAGCACGAAGCAGGTAGTCATGGTGCTGGATCAGTAGCAGAAGGCAGAGAGAGTGTGACTGAGCTCAGGTTGAGGTTTTGAAACCTGAATACCTACCCTCAGCGAAACACGTCGTCTAACAAAGCCACACCTCCTAATCCTTCCCAAACTGGTCCAACATCTGTGGACCAAACATTCATATGAGCCTATGGGGGCCATTCTCATTTAAACCACCATATAAAGAGTCACAAACACGAAAAGAGTGTCTTTAAAGATGAATAAAGAGAAATGACATTCCTGCTTAATAGCGATTATTGTACAATTAATCAAAGTTGTGAAGAACCTTCATTTTATAATCACAATTCGGGCTCTTAGAAGACATTACCAAGCAAACATTAGCTACCATTTCTTTGACCCTTGAAGTTTTCTGTTACATTTTTTTAAATTAGCATGAGAAACCCGGGTGCAGGCAGGGATTTTCATGACTTGCCTATGTATGCATCGTTGCAGATATAATCTTCCTCTAAGCAGTCTTTTCAACAGGGATCTCTTTGAACTGTTAGCTGTGCATGACACACACCAGCCTTTGGCACAGTGTGAAGAAAGCAAGCTTTCCTTTGAAGCCAATAAGACAGCTAAAATCTTCTTACTCTTAATACCTAATTTCAAATCAGAACTCATAATTTTCAGATTACAGGAATTATGGCAATCAGCTTCATTCCAAAAAGTCTTTGACTCCCTTTTCTCTTAATTTTAACAATTCTCACATGCTCTGATCTGTTTTTGCCAACCTCACCCATTCTTTGTAATTGCCTATGTTTCACAGTGTTTATCTAAGTACTCCTCTATTGCCAGGATATGTATTAAATAATGTTTAGGAAATTCCAATATTTATTCTTGGCATTTTAACATAAACCCTTTTCATCTATTGTTTGAATTTACATATTTCAAAATAATAAATTGTAAGTATCACCTATGTTATAAAGGTTAGAAGGCAGAAGCAGTGAATATATTTGTGTCCTCGTGTTAATTCACTCATTGTTGGGCTCAGTAAGTATGAGTAGATGAAAAGTTGGTTAGGAAAAAAAACACTAAATTTTAAGCATCCTCTTTTTACTTTTCGGTATGGGCAACTGAATGCAGGATGCTGCACAGGATAGGCAAGCACTAGGTGTACACTCTACCAATAAGCTAACTCCCAGGCTGTTTTCACTAAATTTTGAAAAAAAAAAAAAGTCCTGTGTTTCCTAGGTTGTAGCATCTCACTGTATAGGATTTTCCCCTGTTAGCAATCCTCTTGTCTCTGAGTACTTGGGATTACAGGCCAGACTTAACCCTACTTTTAAAATTAGTATTGGGTTCCTGAGAAAATTGCAATCATCTCTCAGTCCTTCATCTTTTCTCTCTAGCCTCTACCCTCCAGGCTATCGTTCACTGCATTCTTACCAGGTACACACAGTCAGCTATCACCGTTGTTTCTGTTTCTTACTGATGAACAGTTGTCTGAAGCTCTGTCTAGGCTGATGTATTTTTACCATACAGTTGCTATTCTCTTGCATTTACTACTGGAAGACATGAACAACGGAGGGTGGAGCTTCTCTGCATATCAATGCAGATTTGATGAGTGACTTCATCACAAGACACCCTCTTTCAAAGACAGTCAGCAAGGCTGCACTGATGAACCCAAAGAAAAGAGTCATCTTAAACTTGGGATTTATTTTTTTTTCTAGTCATTAAATAACCAGGATTAAAGCAATTTTCCATTTATAGTATTTTACATGATTTTAGCTCCATTTTTAATGAGGGGAATCAAGTAAAAACCCTGCATTTGCTCTCCAAACTATTTTTATTTTCAAGGAGATCATGAACTTTGGTGTACTTGACAATTGGCAAGAAAGTGATATAAAGCAGAATTAATTTTAAAGAATCATTTAGATGTGGCAAGGTGCAGATAAGAACTGTGAAAGGAACACAGTAAAATACGGTAACTATCTGGCAATTAGTTCATTATACAGATGGAGCAAGTTTTAAAATAGCAGGAAGGCAGTGGTTTGAGAACAGTCAGAACAGAGAGAAAGGCAGGAGAATGGAGACTTTGGGATGTAGAAATGAGGGAAGGAAAACAGAATCTTCCAATGGCCTAAGTCAGGTACCCAAGACCAAGTGGTATCCTGCAGCTACCGAGCTTCCTGGGGCTCGGGTGCCTGTGAGGGAGCATGTGCTTCACCAGGAATAGCCCTGTTGAAGACCCTTAGGAAGCTTGACTCTTTCCTAAGTTTGTAATTTTCCAATTTAAAAATCAGTCTTTGCTGAAGAAAATAATGGTAATGCTTCAATGTGTTACTCTCTTAGGGGTACATACATTTGCACAACTTCTTCCCAGAGACAGAAAGCTTTAGATCTACTGGAAGGAATATAAAATCCTGGATACATCATATCTAGTGTGGGAAATTCAGATGTTCCCTAAAACCACAGGTACTTAGCTACCCACTATGCTGCAAACCAGACTTGGGAGTGTTTGACATGTCAAAATCAAAATCAAACAAAACAAAACAAATAAAAAAATGCATTACAATAACCTGTAGCTATAGTTATCATTATAAATATATTGGCAGAAAAGTTTCATATACAAAAATACATTGAGACTCCTTTATACTTTTCGTACAGTTAAGATCAAAGGGAATCTCACATTTCATTCACTCCTCACTGACTACCCTAGTCATTATTATTGTGGAACTACATAAGTCTGTTTGGGCTGTGCAAAGTGTGGATAAATGTCTCACCAAAGGAAATGTGTCAAAGGCTAAGCCCCTAATGGAACACTACTGGGGGTGATGGAACCGTTAGGAGGAGGGGCCTAGCGGGAAATCCCCGTGGACATGCCCTAACCAGGGACTGTATGATCATCATTTCTTTCCATTTCTCTGTTCCCTAGTATGCATATGAATGGTTTGCTTTACTAGGCACTCCTGCCATGTGGTCCTCATCAAAGGTCCACAGTAATGGAGAAAACTGAACATGTAATAGAATATCTAGGACCATGAGCCAGAATAGGCTAATTGCCTCTGGTGCTTTATTATAGTGAAGGATAGCTGATTGTTACCCACTGCCATAGTAAAGTACCAGGCTCTTCGTAGATTTAAACAGTGAGATTTTCCCCTTTTCTTCTGAAAAGTGGAAGTCCCTGCCAGCATGGCTGGCTTAGATGACGGCTCTCTCCTACCTTGAAGATAGCCGCTGTATGATAGAGCAGCAAGAGAGCTAATGATTCTTCCTCTTCTACCTCTCACAAGGGCTACTATCCCCATAATCTTACCCAAACCCAATTATTTCCCCAAATATTCTGTTTCCAAGTATCATATCACTGGGTTTCAAAGTTTCTACACATGAGTGTGGGAAGGATTCAACACAGTCCACAGCACTGAGAAATGCTGCACCTGTTCCAAAAATATTTTCACAACGAAATCAATGTCTGAGACAAGTATTTAAGAATTTAAAACACTGAATGAGTCAGCCATTAAATAATGCCTTTATTTACATAGAATGAAATGAAGATCCAAAACAGACTCATGTATTTTCCCCATGAGAAGTTTGTGCATTGTTAAGTACTCTGTGAGCATCTCTCTTCTCTGCCCTCATCTCTAGGTTTCACTTTGGATCAAGCTGAATGACAATGCTACTAGCTCCCATGTGCAAGCAGCCATTCATGAAGGCCCCTCCGGGCCAGTGTGGGAAAACTGGCTATTTCAGTGAGTGAGCTTCAAGCTCTTCCATTTCAAAACTAAGCATAACGACATTCAAGTGCCATTCTCTGAAGCTGGCTGGTTCCATGTCAGGTTCCCACATTGGTGCTTCTGGCCCCACATATGAGCTGTTCCATCACAGGCACTGTCACCCCAGGTGCTCCCTAGGATCTATGAAACTCCAGATGAAAATTATCAACATACATATCAGTCACACTGGCCAATTAATGGACAGCAGAGGAATCAATGAGGCACAAAGTCAAATGTCAACAACTTTCTATTTGGAGTTTGTTTTAGTTTGAATGTGAACTTCTCGAAAGTGTTTGTTTGTTTGTTTGTTCCTTTGTCTGTTTGTTTGTTTGTTTGTTTGTTTGTTCCTTTGTCTGTCTGTTTGTTTGTTTGTTTGTTTTTCGAGACAGGGTTTCTCTGTGTAGCTTTGGAGCCATTACTGGCACTCGCTCTGGAGACCAGGCTGGCCTTGAACTCACAGAGATCCTCCTGCCTCTGCCTCCCGAGTGCTGGGATTAAAGGCGTGCGCCACCAACGCCAAGCCCTTTGTCTGTATTAATGTATTCCTGATTTTAAAATTCAGAGATAACAAGAGACAAGTATGAGATATCGATGAGGAAGATTAACCAAATCAAGTTGAGAAAAAGATCACCTGGAGGAGAGGATTTTCTCAAACTTTCTTTTTTCATTTTTTTTTTTTTGCTCTCTTTTCCATTTTTCTGTTTGCATCAAGAGAGCCATGGAATTTAAAGATTCATTAATTATAGCAATAGCAGTAACAACACTTACCACCTCCAGTGAACCACAGAGCAGGCTATATGGGAACCACCTGGGAAGGGTTAAATTCACAGATGTCTAATCCATAACTATTTCTCACTGTTCCAGTCTCATCTAGATATTCATTAAAGCTTTGACTATCAGGCCCCTGGCTAGGCAAAAGAAACAGGCAAAGATTTTAAGATAGATTCCATCTTCAGAAAACCCCAAATATAGGAGGGGGAAAAAAAGCCCTGCATCTGGCCAGCTTTCTCTGTTTACACAGTGTCCTCCAGGCACTGTGTTTAAATGAGTAATTGCAACATACAGAACACTCCACTAACCATTGTATTTGGTGCCTTTATACACAGAATTTTCCTTGAATCACCCAGCCTGTATCCATTATTCTTTCTACCTTCTAATCAGTTTCTTGTTCTGGAAAATAGTCAACATTAGCAGCTCCTGAACTGAATGCAAAGATAAGGCTCTGGAGAAGGAGAATTTTTCTGATATAAAAATGGCAAAAAAAAAAAAAGAAAAGAAAAGAAACAAGGGAAGACTTCAGTTATTTAAAAATTCTGTTAGAAAACAAGGGTGTAAAGTTTCCTAAGGCAAGAAGGCTGCCTTTAAGGATATTATCATTTTCACTATGGTGGCCATCTTTCTAACATAAATAGTCCTTTGGCTTTGACGTGGTCATATCTAAAAGTGACAAAAAGCAGGACTTCTCGGATTTCAGCAGTAAATAAGACTACTAAAATTTTCTACTTAGAGTAACACAAAATTATCATAATCTTTTTTGCTCCCTTCTAGTATCCTAATTAAAAATCTGATTCAAGGCTCAGTGGATAAGCTGAAGTTTGCCAAACAAAAATGAGGACAAGAGTTTAGATCCCCAAACCCACGTAAAAGTGGGGCAGGTGTACAGGTGTCATGTAATTCCAGCACTCATGATCAAAGGCAGGGCATCCCCTGAACAAGGTTGCTATACAGACCAGCTGAATGGTGAGTTCTGGGACTAGTGAGAATCCTAAGTGAGAACAAAGTGGAGAGTCATGGAAGAACACATTGATAGAAGTGATGGAAGAAGACATTCAACTCTACACATGCACACAAATGGACAAAAACACTCATGTGTACCTACATATATGTTAACATGTATCCATGCACACCACACACACAGGCATGAAAAAAGAAAAGTACTTGATTTTCCAGCTGAAGTTGAGCTCAAAACCTCCCTGCTGTCTATCTTTCAAAGTGTTGGAAGGTGCAATACAGGCTGCTGAGGAAGAAAAGGCATCAACAATCTTATCTGGCACTGAACTCTAAGAACTACACCACCAGGCTGACAGGCAAGACACACTTCCATGTGCAATCTCGCCATGACTGCTATGATAGTAACCAACCACTCTAATAAATTTGAACCACAGAAAGGGTTTCCTTTCTGGTGCTGCAAGCCTGGCTAGAAACACACACAGTGGGTGGTCATAAGCATAGGAGGGAAATCACTACTTCTGTTTAGCCAAATACGCATAATGTCAAGCTGCCATCTAAATATCTAAGGCTACTCTCAACCTTAATCAAAGAAGCTTCTATTTGTAATAAACATCAATGTTACATTCATGGCTGCCTAAGATGTTCAGAAAAAGTGAGGGATGAGCACTTTCTGCCCTAAACAAGTCATTTACACTACCCCCTCTGAAGCTCAGAAAGCATTTCAGAAGAGAAGATAAAAAGAAAGTAAAAGTCAGGAGACAGAGAGAAGGGCTGTGGACCTTCATCCTCTTTAGACATGACACAGCTAATATATTCACTAATCCACAGCAGCTGTGATTACTCACACTGGGTCTTTACAGAAGTTCCTCTCAACAGAAGATGGGTGGGATGGGAGCATGGAACCCTACCACTTAATGCTGAGCTTTCGACTGCTGATGGACTTTGAGAGAAGGGGAGCCATTGTTTTCAACTGTGTGCCTATCATGAGTCAATGGATAGTTCCAATCCCCAAGACACACAGATGGTCTTGGTTAAACCCAGAAGGACACACACACACACACACACACACACACACACACAAGAAATGACATGAGTGTGAGAAGGAGAATAACAGGAAATAGGAAGAGGAGGGAGAGAAATAGAGACAGGGATGAGATCAATCAGAATTCACTATGTATATGCATGAAATTGTCAAAGAACAAATTTCACAAATACAAAAAAACCCTGGTTCTATAGATTCCTTCAACTGGCAATCATGATATACATACTTACACACACACATGAATATATATACATACACACACACACACACACACACACACGTTATGTTGATATCTTACTAAAAATGAAAACCATAACACTCATGATGGAGGGATGTCCTTTTGTATGCTGTGAATACGTTTCTATTATTGGTTGATGAATAAAGATGTTTCGGCCAACAGACAGGCAGGATATAGCCAGGCAGGAAGAATAGATAGGGCTACCAGACTAGGAGAATGCTGGAAGATGAACGGAGAAAGCGAGTCACAGGAGAGACACCATGTTGCTGCCAAGAAAGCAAGAGTCTTGCACATCACTGTTAAGGCAAGCCATGTGGCGATACATAGATTAATAGGAATGGGTTAATAATGAAGTGAGAGCTAGTCAATAAGAAGACTGAGCCATAGGCGAAACAATTATAATTATTATTAAGCCTTGGAGTGGTTATTTGGGAACTGGCAGGAATATCTAACTTTTAGAACAAAATGCCTTTGCAATTCTACCCTGTCTACCTAAGAGCAATCATGAATGTTCATGCATGTACAGGTGCTCGAACTCTCATGGCCCCACCCCCATTTTCAAGCAGTTAGCATAAATGAACTCTGTGTAAGTACCATGGGTTTATAAAATTATTGTGACCCATGAGTCAGTGTTCCTCATTACTTCTGCCTCTGCATGACACTGGTATTGTTTTCATTTGGGGAAGACTTACTGAGGTACAAAGCACACGGAGTTCCACTAAATGGGTGTGTCAAGGAAGCTGGGAAATCTTTCGACAAGCAGTCAAGGTGGTTCTCACAGCAGCAGTCTGTGAGGCACTGCCACACCACCACCGCTGTGGATCACAGGACTCTGTTTAGAGCTTGAGGACAGATAAGGAGCTTTCCTCCTATTTACCCAGAGCTTTGCTCCTTCTCATGTCACTGTTTTAGCCCTTAGATTCCATGTCATCCTTTATGAGATGAGACCCTGCCTTCTTCTATCCTGTGGATATCCTGACAGCATCTGTATTTAATTGTCACCTATATGAAAAAGCCATTACTCTGAGTACCCCCCCCAAATCCCTATCACTTTCATCTTCATTCTGCTTCTCTGTTAGGTTTTAGCCAGCCAGTTCTATTGACCATTGGAAAAGCCCTGTCTTCAATCTAAAAGCCCCCCCCCCCCGTTTCTTTTTGTCCTATCAGCTGAATCTGAGAAAATGTTGAGGATGTTTTGAATTCTGAGAGTAACAGGAAACCACAGAACTGTTTCTTGCAAGAAAGAGATCCATTTGAAGCTGCTAGAGTTGGGTCTAGGGACAGGGAAGTTGTAGGCAGTTAAGATGACACTGACACCAGTTGAATTTAGGATTAGGCTATAGAGAGGAAAGACAGAAGAGATTAGTGTGTTGATGGTAGAGTTTCTATCTAGCCTTTATGGTGTGCTGCATTTTGGTAGTGATGCAAAATCAGACATCAAGAGACCTACTGAATTCTATCCTAATAATTGGGTGTCTAGCCATGCCATTTCTAAAATGGGGGCATTTGAGACAAGACAATAGGTATCTGAAGTAACAGAGACAGCATATTAAATATGAGGTACCTAGCAAATATCCAACCATGATAAGTTTTGAAGCTGCATATCTGAATACTCATTGCACAAAAACAGCATTTAAAGAGATGGAGTAGAAGGTCAGGACAGATCTGGGGGCATGACACTATTGAGAGGCTTGCATTTTGGGGGGAGGATAGAAATGTGGAACAAGTTTAGGAGAAACAACTGGTTGTATGGGTTCCAGGAAGCTGAGAAATGAAAGTTCTCAAGTTATTTTGAAAAGGAAGTGGTCAACCACATCACACATTGCTAGGAGGGGGATTATGGTAAACACTCAGAAAAGATCATCATCTTGGATGACAAGAACATAACCCTGACAAACCCTGAACCAAATGAATAACTCCTGTCTCCTGAGAAACACGAAGAGGAAAACAAAGATGTGAGGAAAACCTCCCCACAGCTTCAGAACAGTCACAGGTCTTCCTTCAAGACAGGTCTCAGTGAGGGACATGTGCTGAGCTATGACACACAGAGAAGGCATGTAGTATCTATGATAAAGATACAAAAAAATGCTGTCTGGCACTCACATTGCATCAATCACAACATAGCTCTTAGAATGTGTCATTGCATAATAGCCATTTTATTACTGATTCTGGAGACAAAAGAGAATTTCTGTAAAGACTTATGATTAATTATTCAACAAAGACTAGCCCAAGCCAAGTCTACAAATACACTGCTTCTACAGGAGCTCCAGGAGGAACTTATCAGTCCTCCTCTGGCAGCAAAACTGCCAAGAGCCTGATGATTAATACCAATCGCCCATTTGTTAAACAGTGCAAATCACCCTTTGTCATTTAAATTGCAGTGAATTTGAATGTGCATAGGTTGCAAGTAGAGAGCAGAATCTGGAAGGCACACTTGGTCTTAAAACAGAAGACATTAATCTTGCTGGCACTGCTCTGAACTGAAACCACAAAACTCAGTGCTGTTCTTGGGGTGAATCACACCTTAAGATTTCCAGTTGATTTCTCAACAGACATGGCACCACGTGAAACAGGGCCCACAGAAACTTTGGAGAGAAGTGAGGTCTCGTGTTTTAACCTTTTGCTTGGTTTCGACTTTAGATATATTACCCCAAGACCAAGGCCAACTTCCAGAGCTCTAAAAGCTCAGCAATTCACAAGGGTGAACAGGGACTCTTTCACACTCAATAATTCTTAACTGGCTCTTTAAATTACTTCACAAACTGCAGACCCTCAGACACATTTACCTGGATATTGTAGATAAGGAAGGAAGGAAGGAAGGAAGGAAGGAAGGAAGGAAGGAAGGAAGGAAGAAAGAAAGAAAGAAAGAAAGAAAGAAAGAGGAGTGATTAAAGCCCTAGGTCTTTGTTCGAGAGTAGGCTTCTTTTCTAGCAAAACTTAGAAACTGCTTTTGATGAGAAGTCTTGGATCCCTACTCAGGGCCAACAGGCAACAGACACAGAATAAAGCTGGCATCTTCGCTTCATTTCACATGTGCCCTCTTTACTACGTGTGTCAACTGCTTAGCCCTGTACAAGGCATGTTAATTATTCAGGGTGTGTCTTTCAAAAAACTGTAGACACTTAACCTATTACAATCCCCTTCAAGGCTGAAGGCACAAGATAAGAGTAACTGAGGCACAAAAACAGGATGCTTTCAATGAGATTGAATCTCCTAAAAAATGTCAGAGAAGATAAGCCCGTGAGGTCTCACCAACATGGCTCACCAACATGACTTGAGCAGGGGTAACACCAACAGACATGCTAATGTGGAAAGGGGCAAAGCTCATGAGGCCTCTACCCTAGATAAAGAACTACAAGTAACTAAGGAAGGCTTCGAGAGGGAGAAATAGCCTCCCCCCTTTCCCCAGGGCAAAAAACTTCAATTAGTTATCCAGTACCAAGTAGTCCTGGAATCATATACATACAAGTAACAGTATATGGACTGAAAGGGATACACACACACACTCACACTCAGAGAGTTATATATATTTACAATGAAAGGATGAGGCCATTAATTTGAGATAGAACAAAGGGGATAGGTACAAGGAAGCGGTTGGAGAGAGGAAATACATATTTGAGTTACTTCCTCTTTTCTTCTTCTGAAAGACCCCTGGAGGCTCAGGCCCCAGGATCTCTCCCCAGGACCTTAGAGACCCCAATCACCAGGTGGAGGCGAAAACTTGATGCAAACAGCAGGAAGTTTTATTGCAGGTGTTTAATGAGCTAACCCCATGTTAGCTCGGGCCTCCCATCCATCCACCATGGCAGATGGCTGGGAAAGATGTAAGGGGAGTGTCTAGGGGTACACACAGGCTCAGGATTGGTGTGCTTTCAGGTGTGGAGGGCTTGCCCTGTGTTGATTGGCCAACTGGTTGTTACGGCCCATAGGCCCTCCCAGGGTGATTGCTATGCACTGCACATCATTGCTCTCCACTTTTCCGTAAAGCACACCCAGATAAAGCATAGCACCACCAGCTAAATTCTGATTGGTTCCTTGCCACGAGGCAGGCATCTGACCTCCTAGTGACCAAGGCAAGGTCAGGCAAGCATGTGCTAGGCTGTTATGGCTGCCGAAATGGGAAGCTGGTCCCTTCACTTCTAACCCCTTCTATGTCCCCCTTGAAATAAACAAGACTAACTGAGGAATCCTACCATCTACTTTTTCTCATGTCCTTGTGGGGCCCAGGACAACTTGGTACACTTCTGCCTCTTGGCTGCACCACTGCCTGTCCCTACCCCTATCCCTCTGCCTGTTACCTATGTTTCAGGATGTAAAGCTCTCCGCTCCTGCTTCAGCACCATGCCTGCCCATGGTCTGTCAAGCTCCCTGTTGTAATGATAATGGACAAAGATAAAGGACTAAATGGACTAACCCCAAATTAAATGCCTTAAAAACAAAACAAAACAAAACAAAAACACCCAAAACAAACAGGAGTTGCCTTGGTCATGGTGTCTCTTCACAGCAACAGAACAGTGACTGAGACACCACCAAAGGAGAGCAGTTGTCTATGGTGGCCAGGAGATGCTCTGGGCAGAAGGATCAGCTCCTGAGCACCAGCACATCCTCTTAAATACTGAGGCTTTTTTTTTGGATTACCTTGCAGAACCAGAACTGAGACCTGATCAACCAATTATACGCTAACCTGGATTACGTAGTTAACGAACTGTTCCAACTCTTCTTCTATTTAACCCTAAGGCTCGTGTCACAAACCTAGCATCCTTGGACTCCTTTAACTGCTTCTCTTCCTAATGGACCACAATTGATTATACTTTCTTTCTGTACCTCTCTCTTTAATTGGAGTACTTGCTTTGGAAACCAAGTCTAGTCTTGGCTGCCAGAGCAAGGGCTGTGCAGCACACTTCCTTACCACTAGCTTGCATCTTGGACAGTGGAGCATGAACTTTGAAGGTGTAAGTTTTTTTCATTGTTGATTTCTTTGTTTTTAACATCTTATACAACTCTACTGCATTATTATTTGTAACTTGTTCTCATTTTCTCCACCATGTTCAAAACACTTTTATGTTCCTCCAAGGTCTGTAGTATAATACCCAGAATGCTTTGGCAGAGTTTAGGGTTCTTACTAGTGACTTCAGATGTTGTCCATCCCATTGATAAATTTCTAATAAAATGAAACTGCTCAATCATTCAATGCATGCCATTAATACTCCCAGGCCTATGCATCTGATAGACTTACACTTCTGTCAGTGATGGAGGGACAGAGCCACAGATGTACAATGCCATCCTCAATATCCTGAGGAGTTCTAGGGACTTATAGGGACCTCATCTTAGGCTAAACCTGAATTCATAGCTTTGATACTGAACAGAATTTCAGGCCTAGTCAGTGTGACACAGCAGAGGTAGAGATTTTGCTAAAGATGTTTTATTATAGGCTTAACATAAGGGTTAGGGGGAAAAGAGACACCCAGGAAAAGAAAGACTCACTGAAGAGCATGAGTATGTGCTTTTCCAAGAAAGAGTCACACAGAAAACTAGATAAACTGAAGTGTGGGTACAGGTTCCTTAAGGGAAAGTTACGATTGCCATTGCATAAGCTCTCAAATCATAGCATAAGCTCTCAAGTTCCATCTCAAACTGTTGCTAAGAAACCTTTTCTGCTTTTTTTTATTTCTTTTGATAAGAAAAATAAGTGAGACACATCTGGAGATGCTGTGGATGGAACTATACCCTGAAAGGTGAAACCAGAGCTTCTAGTTTTGCACAAAGCATTTAGTGCATATCTTTGCCTAATGATGAGGTTTCTGGTGTGATTCCTAGAAAACTGAAGGTCTGTGGGGAGGAGGGAGACAGGCCTTAGTGGTTGTTACTTGTGTTGGAATTTATGCTTCTCTGCTGACAACCATATTCATGCCCCCCCCCAATTCTCTGTCTTCCTCTCCTGCCTTTCTATGTTTTTACTTGTGAACATTCTCAATCCTATATTTTCTTTAGTCACCAAAGCCTAATGCTCTTCTTGAAGATGGCCACTACTATGAGTGTCAGAGTGTTCTACCTGCCCCTGTTATGTCATGTAAACGTTTTAACTTTGATTATATTGTAGTGTTATATATTCTTGATCCAACATAGAAATCCACGGTGGTTTTAAACAACAGCTACCAGCAAATTTCAAGGGAGCTGCAATAACTTTTATATAACATTTTCTTTAGGATGGAGCTGGCAGTTTTAGAGGAAGATGGTAAACATGATACACAATCCTTTTGTAATAACTTCTTAATCAAGCAGACACAACTGACGCAAACTAGGTCAATTTTCCTCAGATCCTGCCTCGCTGGTCCTAGTTAATTGGTCTAGGACTATCTACTGACTTACACAAATTTTCTGGATTGACCTAATCACTGTTTTTCCTGTGACTCAACCTGTGATATATAATACTGACAAGTTTGTCCATGGCCTTGAAAATGAAATTGGACTGTCCCACTTCGAAGCTTTAGCAGGTTTGTAACTGAAGAGACAGGTATCTGATAGGGGTGAATTTTGATGTTACTACAATAGTTCTCAGTGTGCAATGACCCCTTTAAATGATTTGTTTTATTTTAGGAGTATTTTTCTGCATATGTGTATGTACACATGTATATCTAGTGCCTGAGCAGGACAGAAGAGAGCAAAGGAGCTCTCGGAACTGGAGGTATGGCATGTGAGCCACCATGGGTGCTAGGAACCAAATCCAGCTCCTCTATAAGAGCAACAAGTGCTCTGAATTGCTGAGCCATCATCCCCCAGCTCCTCACAACCACACTACAGGCACTGTTTAATGTCTCTGAGAATCAACCGGAGGAGCTGACACTATACTGTGCTTTCTTTACCTGCTTCTTACATTTACAGCCTTGATGCCTTCACATTCATGGTGATGCTGAGGAAGAAGATAGAGGTCCACAGTAACTTTTGAAAAGCTAAAAGAAACTATTACTTACAAGACACAAGGCTCCTTTCTTGTAACTTATAAGAATATATATAACTTATAACCACCCCTGCCCCTAAGTTTGAAAGGTGGACAGAAGGGCTAATGCTGTGAGGTAAAATAAATCAAGGGCTGGGGACATAGAACATATGATCAGCTTTGAAGGTATTGCAATTTAGGCTCTTTTTATATGCTATTGACTATGATAAATGAATAGGATAGATACACACACACACACACACACATACATATATAGTATACAGAATATCATTGAACATCTGTAAATGATTCTTCTCTGCAAAATTTGTGATGTTTTTAATTGATTCACTTTAAAGTGGGGTTGCCATGTTTGAGCAGATACAGAAAACAAGCATCATGTTACTCATCACTGTGACTATTTGGGAGGCCTCCGGGAATTGAAAGAGAGAATTTAGAAAATAACTACCTAAAGAGGTTGGTCATCCTAAACATAAGCAATGACCTATAAATGTGGGTAATGTTTTCACAAACAGGAATGTCCTATTTCAATTCTCCTCAGAAAAGAGAAATATCTTATTCAGGCTCTTATACACTGTCAAGTACTAAATTTCAGGAGAAGAACAACAACAGATATTGTGGATAATGGGCCACAAAAGATTGAGGAGTTGATAGGGCTTCTAACGGGGTAGAGAAGCTTGTAAAACATTTTACACTAATACAAAGTTCTAATATAAAATGCATAAAATCTATAAGAAGGCCTTCCTGAAATCAAATAATTAACAGTGTAATGTTCTTTCATCCGAGGGAAAATTACTTCTGTTAAAAGCAAGGTGCAAGATCTCATTAACAAAAAACACAGAGAAGCACTATGAAATAACAATAAAATCAAATCAGAACTTATTTTTTAAAATGTGTTCAAAGTTCTTCATAAAATACACTGTGCTTAACAGAGAGTACATGAAGAAAAACAACTATTAACAGCACAGTTCATGGGACAAAGGCTTGCTAAGTGTCACATATGCTAATGAACAACCTTTCATCTGGCCTTGCTCATTGTGTTCTATTAGTCTCTGGCCAGGGCTGGGTAATGCATTAAATCTAGAAGCATCATACCAATGAAACAGCCTTTACGTATACATTAGTTGAAAGACGCCCCCCCTGCCCCTTAGCTTTTTCTTTTAAGTTTGCCTCCTCCTCCGGTCGGCAGCTGGCGGAGCGCGCGGGGAATGCATCCTCCCCTGCACTCCCCGACCCCTGATTCCCACAGCCGCTGGCTCCCACTTCCCCGCCGCGGCGCAAGGCCGCCCCCGCCGGGCCCAGAACGCGAGCCGGAATCAGCCAGCAGCCCATGAGCGCGCACGGCTGCTGCTCCCTCCCCCCAGCTGGTTCACCCGCGGGGCTCGCCCCTGGCATGCACCACGCCCGAGGAGCGAGACCCACCCCCCCCCCCCCCCCCCCCGCCTCGCTGACGGGGATCGCTCCGTCCCAAGGTCAGCCATCTGGACGCGGCAGAAGATAAAGGCCGGTTCGCCTGACTACTAGACCTTGAGAAAATGCTGATTTGATGCTTTTCGCTTCTGTACTGTGCTTTTTCCCCTATAAAAGGACCCCCCTTCCGCTGCTCGGGGCTTGGCCTAACAGAAGCTAAGACCCCAGGTACCCGCACTACTAATAAAGCCTCTCGCTTTTTTGCATCCAAAGTTCGTGGTTTCGCTGATTCCTGGGTGTGGGTCTCCTTCTACGAAAGTACCTCTTCGGGGGTCTTTCATAGTAACCTGCTTGACCTAATCCCCATTCTCTACTTTTTAAATAAGTTTTCTTTGTTTCAAAAACTGAGAAAGTACCTGGTTTGGGGCTTTTTTTTATATAGAAAAGCAATTTATTCTATTATAAGCACTTACACAGTTAGTCATGGAGAGTAACAAGCCTGATGGTGAGACAGGTCAACCAAACTGGAGACATCATCAAATTAGAGTGGTCAAGGACTACTCCTAAAAAAACAACTCTTATCAAGGATTAATTTAATTTTAAAAACAAATACAAACTAGCAATACACTCTTTCTCAACTTAACAGCTCACCAGTGGTATATGACGTGCCAGTTAAAAACATACATCTTACAACTTGGTGGTCCCAAGTTTAAAAAACAAAAGAGAAACAAAAAACTGCACACAACAAAACTATTTCACAGAAAGGAAAAGAATAGTATGGAAACAGCTCAAGAAATACACTAATGAACAAAACTATAAGGGGAAGGAGGAACATGTGGTCTTAACCAAAGAAACCAAGAGTCTGGTTTACATGGGCAAATGTGCATCCTGGAAAGCCAGGTGAGAGGACCTTAAAATCTATGACTCCCCTAATTCCTGAAGAAAAATGACATCTTGCAATATTTATACTCATGGCTCAGACACCTACTTCACTTGGCTCTAATTCTTTATCCATTCCGGCCTCTTACTTGAGAATCTGAAAAACTTGGGGATATAGCTTAAGAAGAAAATAATCAGCACATCATATGCCCCATTTCTGAAGCTACTTTAGGCCTGGGTTTGTTACTGGAAAATTCCTGAAGAAAATTTAAATATCAGTCTGTGGTTTTGTTGAATTAAATCCCCCAGTTAAGACTTAGAAAACACCAATGGTTTGGGCTAATAGTATTGTTGGTGGCACCTATTGTAGACAAATAGCTTAACAAAATCTGTGTCTCAAACCAGTGTTACATCTACCTCTGGGTTCAGTAGAAAACAAGGGGTGTCTAAATCACAAGTGCAGACATGTCTAGCATCCTTGTCCTTCTGGATCCACACTTCCTTCAGGGTCTTCATCATTATAAATGTTCTCTGACATGATACAGAACAAACCACCCAAGGTTCATTGGGATTCCAGTAGAAATCAGATACCTTGGCAGTGTGACTACCATGAGTAAACAGCAACTCTGGTGGGCCATCTTCTGGGGACTGTTCTTCTCCAGTTTTAATTTAATCCCAGACATTCAGCCTATAATCAGTACCACTAGGAGCCAAAATAGTCTCCTTGTGAGGTGACCACTGAAATTGGAATATTTCATCTTTATGTGACTCAAAGGAATGCAACTTGAGTTTCAAGTTTCTCAGATCCCACAAGGCAACAGTCTTGTCATCTGATCCTGTGGCAAGAATGAACTCATTATAAGGACTGAAAGACAGGCAGTTCACTTCAGCAGTGTGAGCATTGATTGAGGGGCTTGGCTTGGAAGTATTGTTTTTACTAGTATCCCAAATCATAAGTGTCTGATCCCTTGGAGGTAGCTTAATTCTCAGGCAGCCAACACCATTCCTCAGATGCATCTTCAAGTGCTCTGAAAGTACAGAGTCCTGGACACTTTACTCTGTTGATTTGCCTTTAGCCTTTTCCATACAAATGAGAAGAAAAATATAATGATTTCTTTTTCTGTTGAATTTTAAGCTTTGGACCATGAGATGTGGAAGTCCAGTGATGACACTGGTGAAGTTCTCTAACAGAGGCAGTGAGTTTAATTACAGGAGCAGAATCTATAACACATAGTCAATCAGATTTCAGGGCCCAAGGGCTCTCACATCAATGTACTTTTTCATATGACTGCCACCCTCGTCTAGGGCCCAATCACTTCCCACTTGAACTAATACTATCATCAAGTAATTGCACTCTACCTATAACCTACTTCCAATCTAATCTTTCATTCATAATTTTCCCAAATCAGTCTTGCTAAGGATGCCTCTTCTAACTCATTATTGTTCTGCTCAAAAATCTAAATGGCTTTTCAGGGCCTTCTACACATGCTCAAATTTCTAACCCTCAGATTCTAGGATGAACACAATCGGTGTTTAACCTATCTTTCTAAAGTTCTCTCCTTGCACAATTGGGGACTGACAAAGTTTTTCTCAAAAGGCTAAGCAGTATTTTCATATATGTGGGCCATATGTCTTTGATACGAGTGCTGAACTCAGCACTGATGGAAAGCATAGGGTAGCTGCCTCTCACTAGGACATTAGTTATTCACAATTATTATTATCATTACTTTTACAGACATAGGCATGGGCTAGATCGTAACAAAGGACTATAGGTAGCCTAAATCCACTGTAGAAAAGCACTTGTGTCTTAAATACCCATCATTCGTTGGGTCCTGAACAAGCTGTTCAGTGGTGTTTCCCAGGAGGGATACAGGATGAGTTCTCTATGTCCCTAACTGGACAAAGTTCACAATCTTCTCTATACACACGAAATCACTCTACATCACACATTCCATGAAAGGTAGCAGATCTTGCCACAAGCAAAGTTTCACGTGGGAGGATTTGGGAAATCATTCCCTAGAGAGAGGGAGCAAGAAGAAGTCAATGTCAGAAGAGGCAATGGCAGCACAAGCTAGAGTACAGAGGCTCCAACCTAATGGTGAATTGGTGTAGACAAGCGTAGATAAGACGAGAGATGGATTTAAAACTGGTTTTTAACACCACGCTAATGAATTTAGACTAGTTCCTTTGAACTGCTCTGTCATTAGCCCTCAGCAGAAGGTTCTGACTTTTGATTGCCATTTTAAATGAGAATGCCTTAAAAATTTGTTCCTATTTGTTAACAGTTTCTGGACAAGCTTGATCATATATAAGCTATTATAGTAATAAACTCATGTAACTGTCAAGAGTTTTGCAGATTTCTGTATGGCTTCACATCTTAATGAAAAACAACAGTTTGGAGTCCTCTTTCCTATTGCTTCATCTTGTATTCTTTCTTATCTTATTTGTAGCAGCAATGACATTTATAGTAAAGTCAAGCAGGAGAGGCAAGCATAGGTTCTCCCACCTTGTGTTGACTTAAAAAAAAGGAAGCTTGTAACAATAGGAGACATATGTTTATGATACTGCTTAACAAGCCAAATGAGATAATCAGAGTATTTCTCAGACAGGAGTATTGTAGTACAGGATGGTGAATTAGCAAAATTATACAGAAGTCATACTACAAGAATCATGTGTGTTTGGTGAAGAACACATGGGCTGGGATGCTCCATCAAGAATGGGCATCTCATGGTGCTGACTCTGAATAGTATAATTATACACTGCATTTCACTTGTTTGATTCACCCAACTAGACAAACTTTAATAAGCCACAAATTCCATTAGTTCTCACTATGGATAATTTCTAAAAGTATGGTTACTTTGATTCATGGTAGGTTCTACACAAGTCTCCATTGGAAGGCAGCTATGCTCACCACTATACCACCAACGCCACACAAGTCTCCACTGTATAGAAGAGAATCACCTAAATTATTTAAAGTCAGACTGACCTTATAATTTCTTTTTCATGTTATATTTGCACATACAACCATTAGGATATGAACACAGAATGTTTTTTTCTAAAGGACAACCTAATAGAGAAAGGTATTTCAATATAAACTATATGAGATAATTGTCATATGTTGTTTGTGTTTGTTCAGAAGTGACTCTGAGAAAAAAAGATGGGCCTGACTTAAGCAGATTTATTTCTCAAGTTTCTTCTCAAACTCCCTCTCTGGACCCCCTTGGTGGCAGTCTGGACCCCTCATTTAGGACAAGGAAAAAGAAAAATAATAAACAGCTAAGGGTATTAAAAACATTGTACCCTTGAGAATAGAAGAATGTAAACTATTTCCAATATGGGTTTCTACTAATTTTCCATCCTAAGGTATAAAAATGTGTGCAGTGGGAATGAGAAGCCAGACACTAATTTGTTCAGTGAATAGCTCTTCTCTGCTTTGCCCAAAAATCTCATGCAGGTTTCCCTGGTCAGTATCTACTGGATGTTGTGGGATTCAGATTTGATGATGTTTTACTATCTATCTGCTACTTACAACTTCTTCTTTTGCTTTTGTTTGCTTAATAAATGGCTTAATTCCATGTTTAGTACATGACTACAATTCATTCTCCATATAGTATAACTATCTCCCAGAACTCTATCAGAAGAAAATTATTTACATAGTTTGGTCTTTACAAAGGCAGTGACATGGTTTACCAGAAAAAGTTTTATAACTAAATCCCCAGTTAAAGGAAGTTCTTCAGTCTCAAATCTTAAATCACAGGACATTCAGTAGCAGCCCCTCCTCTTATGGCCTTTTCATTCTTCATTCTCTATGTAGACTCAGTTATATCCTCAGTTATATCGACATCAGTTATATCTTAGAAATCTGACAAGGGCACAACCCCCACATTTTCACAAAATTCTAAGCTCTTATAAAATTACTAAACTAATAACCTTATATTCTTTTCCACCAAATCTTGACTCTTGACCTATTGTCAGTAAATATACAGTCCTTATAAAAAGAAACATGCTTAATCCTGTAACAGAACAGTCCAGAAAGAAGTACACTGTCTGCCACAGGGGTGGAGTCTAACAACTTTGCAGACATTCTCCTATCTGAAAATGAAATCATGTGGAAAATTATTTCTGTAATAGCAGAATAAGTAAGATAAATCATAAAATTTGATTCATTAGAAAAAGAAGTCTAGATTGCTCTTGTTCTTGGGAGAGAGACACACTCTATTTTAGTTCTATATTTTGTGTCTATGCTCTCATTAAAAGCCATTTATGATGCTATAATTATATCAAAAAAGTATCTTACCCACACACAAACAAATCCTGAGAGATGTTCTTTTTCTTGTTGCTACATGGGGATTACTTGATTTTGAACACTACCCCAGAAGTGGGCTGGCTATGTTCTGAGACTTAGCTATCTTTGTTCATACACATATTCTCATTATAATGGCATTTCCTTTAATTTATTCCCCTTATAATGGCATTTCCTTTAATTGATTTTTATGTTTTCGTGAAATGCATGCCTTTGAGAACATCAGTCCAATAAAAATCACCTCTGAAAAATACACAGGGTTGCTAGCTTCCAATACTTGAAAGGGAACTATGGGAAGAATGACATGGAAACCACAAGTGGGGGGGGGTCTTATGATTTAAAGATATCACTATTTATTCTACAAACATAGAATATATTTTTATTGCAAACAAATGTTTTTAGCAAACAAGTATGTATTACAAAACAAGAACAAAATACAGCCCACTAAAGCCTAAGAGCTATTCTTTGGATGTGTGAATAAAGCACTTTACGTGGGCCCTGCCAACATATTCTAATGGTCTTTTTCTTTATTTAAAAGTGGCTGATTGCAAATAAAAGCTACTCTCACAGCTTCAGAGAAGTTACATAGGAAAATGTGACACTTCAATGAAAAATAAAATGTCAATTCATTCTTCTAAGAAAGTCCACAATATTATTCTGTATTGTATAAGCAAAATATTTTCAGCACAATTGGGAGCTATTGACCACTCCAGGTATAAATCACTTCATTCACAAGACATAGAACACCTTCAAAGCCTTATGCAATGCAAGATTTTACCAATAGTTAACACTCATACTGATTTCAGAAAATTCTATTCAATCCAAGTCTTGTAGGAGATTTCACAGGTTGTTATGGGGTTGTTGTAAATAAATGCATTGCTTTTCTGAGATGCATGCCTTGCCCCCAACTTTGGTTACTGTCGGATCATGCCTGCCCTTTGATCCCCTCTTTCCTGAAAGTCAGGGATGTATCTTGGCAATGGTAGCATCTGTTGCCCTTTCTTCCTGACCCTTCTGATATCATAGTTCTACTCACACTTGATGACAGTGACAAAAGACAAACTCAGCATGTTCCCTGTTAGCCATGATTTGAATCTCTGCTCTTAAAAATGTCTGAAAGTTTTAAACATTTTTCCAAACTTCATCCCAATTCCTTCTTTGATATATTGTCTCCATAATTACAAAACTGCCTTCCATCCTTACTCCAACTGCTGGGACGTCATTCTGATTACCTTGATCACATAGTCTACATAGTCATTAAAAACCCAAATTACATAACATGGGGACAATTTAAAGCGGGTATAACCTGCTAACTTGCAAGGATGTCCACTTCCCACACGTTACCTAGATCTCCCTACTATAAAATTTGTTTCTCTTGACCTATTCTACTGAGAGAATCCACAGGTTAAAAAGAATATTTAAAAATAGAAGACGCTAAACAATGTGTTACAAGGCATAAATGACAGGCTTTGTATAATATGGAAATATGAACTTGATTTTTCTTTTAATTTTGAAAGTGAAAAACTTCTTTGAATTTCAATGACTTAAAAAGGGTATCATATGGAATTTGAATTGTGATTTGCCTTACTTTCTTATATATCATCTCCCTTGTACTAACAGGCATTTTTTTTTAATCAAGAATATTTCTAGTGTTCACTTACTGTGAAAATTATCATCACCTATTAGGCACAGTTCCTTTAAAAATGTTCTAGGGGAACCAGTGCTTTGTTTAATTATGTAGCAATGAAATAAGAGTTTGGATTGGTTCTTTTCCAAATGACTTGGAGCAAAAGAGAATTCATATTTCACATAACTTGTAGTTTCTCTTCTCAGGTAGAGACACTATATCATAATAATTTCTGCATCCAAATTGTTCCATTCTGCTTCATGGTCTCTGCACAGAAATTGTTCACAAGATGACACTGTGATCACACACCTAAAAATTAAACTGCATTTATATATATTAGAAAGAATTCCTTTGCTTTGAAATATTTTAAACCAAAGTTTCCTTCTAACATCTTTTGATCAAGTAGTCCAAACAAATTATTTATTTTAGATACTAAACTTCTCAGCTTTTATTTCTCTGTATATGTTGGATTTTCTGTTATGACATATTTCCTTATGAAAAATCACCATGCAGCACAAAATGAAAATATCTCAGAGGCTCGTGACTTACAGCAAGATAAAAATGTTAGAAAAACTTCAAAGATAGAAAATGCATAAGCTAAATGGAGGCCATCAAAAGAGTCAGAGTTCTGTTTTCACCAAAAGGAATGAATACTTATGAGAACAGTTCAAACATGAGCACTGAAATGCACATTTATAATAAATGGAAGAGAGGAGGCCGGCCTGGATTTTAATTGATGGAAGACTTTGCTACCTTGAAGTAGCTAAAAATTACTCCTTGAAAGTCCATGGCTGTGAAGCACACATCCACATTGTGACAGGCCATTACCTTTGATGTGCCCTACTATTAGGAGAGCACAAATCAACACTTGCAGTGAAAAGTTACTTCTGGGTGCTGACAAAGAACGACGTGGCTATTTCAGAAAATGTACTAATGCCGTCTAACAGTATGTGGGGCCATGGGGAGGATCCTAATTTCATTGCTAGAGTAGAAGAGTTACTATGAGAAATGCCTAGAAAATATTCTAAATAATTATAAACCTACATTGGATATCTTCTTTTACATAATTCAATAAAATCAAGTAGTCATAGACTCTGAATTGTTCCAATTATTATAATTTCAAATGAACCTTATAAAAGTTATTTCTCACACTAGGAATCCAAACTGAAGCAATAAATTCAGGTCCATATGTAAGAAGATATTTTCTAGTATTCAGCAAATATCCAACATGTTTAGCATAAAGATATTTCATAGTGATATTGTTAAGCGTAATCAACAGTTTTCACACCCAAGCACATCTGATATTTTTCCCTCTGCTCACAGAATTGGAGAGCATTTTTACAGAACAAAGAGATAGATTTGGCCTTACATGTCACTTACTTTCAATCATCTTTAAACTAGCTTTGAAACAAAATACATGTTTATAACTATAAAGTCTGTAAAATACTTGCAACAACTTTAAAAATGTGGGTAATTACAATGGTATAAAAAGAATCAAGCATTGATCTAACACTAACACTGGAGACAATATAATGCTTTATAGTTACTTCCTTGTTTTAATATATTCATTCAATAATATAAATACTGATTGTATAATTAAAATTGTTTATAAGCATACTGTCCTGAACTTAAAATTTACCCTATGGCTAAATCATGTCATTTAATTATAGTTCTATGTTAATTTGCTCTGATTGGATATTAAAATTTTTATTTTGTGTGAATATGACCATTTTATCATTCACTTATTTACAATTACTTTAGAGAAGGGCTCTTTTCTTCATAATCATGTGAAAATATAAATTTGTGCAGTGGAGCAGAGAGTTCATAACTAAAACTACCTACTCTCTTTTTTTTTTTTTTTTGTGACCTGTGTTTGTACAAGACTGCCCTAATTTCTTTCAATGACATCTTCCTCAAGAAACTGAATGTGGATGTTGGACTAGTAGTTATGTCCAATTTCTCTTCCTGTTGCAAATTCTTTATTGCTGCAGCTTATTGTTAAAATATTCACACTAATAAGCCTTTATTAACCTTTCATTCATAATACCAGTCAATTCTATTTTTAGCCTACATAATTTCAGCAAAACAAATCAAAACAGCAAATGACAGTATAAAAAAAGTACACAGGAAATAATAAAACAGCAAAGCCCAAAAATATCAGGATGAGACATTTGTGTTCTTGAGTCTTCTTTGGGAGATTACAGCTGAACCGGATGAGATCACTGCTTGTACAGTGGGTTAAGCATAGGGCGCCTAGGTGCATGATAGGTTGGCCTTTAAAACCATTGGCTGGCTGTTTTCCCACTTCCTTATAACCCTGCGGTTTTTTGCTTTAAAAGATGCTTGCTATGTGGCAATAAA
This sequence comes from Cricetulus griseus, assembly GCF_003668045.3. NCBI lineage: Eukaryota > Metazoa > Chordata > Mammalia > Rodentia > Cricetidae > Cricetulus > Cricetulus griseus. The sequence continues at coordinate 159,994,075 of NC_048598.1, forward strand.
CGAGTTCTAGCTTGACTTGACTCCCTGCTGTGTCTGATTGTCTCCTGGATCCTGGGAAGATGGGAATGGGCTAGTAGCACACTTACCCTTCCTCGGACCCAGCTCAGCCTTTCATGGTTGGGCTAAGACCCTACAGTATTGAACTTAATTTTGGATAATAGAAAGAATATTAGTTTCCCAAATGGAAATTAACATTATGTTTAACTCATAAACCAAAAGTAAGGTTGCATAAGTATTTTCTATCCATAAAAGGGGGGGTGTTACCAGAGTTCAAAATAATTTTGTTTTTATTTAAATTATTAGTTCTATTGTAATTAACAAATAGATTTCACCTAAAATATTGGTGTAAACCAAATGGCATTGAGAGATAATAGATGTCTGCCAAAGTTTTATGTGATGTTGTTTCTTATTGTAATAAACACAGTGAAATTATCCTTCACATGTAATTCTTATTCTCTTTCATTAAAAAAAAAAGGATACATCGACATCTGTTATTCTTTTGTGGGTGTCTTTAGAGTCACAGTTCAGTGATTCAAAGCACACTTATTAAGTGTAGGACAGGAAAAGGAGACACAAGAGGTATACAATCCACAGGACACAGTGAAATTCCCAGCACCCAACTCACAGCTTTATTATTGCCTTTTTGGTTTTTAAAATTTTGTGTATGCATGCATAGTCATGTGCACATATCTGTTAATATGTATGCATGTCTTGACTTGTGCATGTGTATGTGGGCTTGGAACATGGGCAGTGATTGACACCCAGAGTCTTCCTCAAGCACTGTACACCTTAAATTTTTTGTGCCAGAATCTCTTACTGAATTTGGAGCTCAGCAGTTAGCATAGACTGGATGATTGGTGCATCTCCTGCTCCTGTGTCCTCCTATGCAGTGCTATGACTACAGGAACCTTCCTACTATGCCTTGCCTTTTATATGAGTTCTGGAGACCAAATTCAGGTCCCTGTGCATCCATGACAGTCCTTTGCCCACAAGCAATTCTTCCAACCCCCCCCACCCCTTTTCTTTCTCCAGCAGGAAAGCAAAGAGCAACCAACTGATTGATAGTCATAATAATTACATTTATAGCATTTCATCCACTATCAGTAACTTAACAACTGATAGAAAGTAACACAATTAGTACTTCCTTCACAATCACTGCAATAATGAATTCAAACTGGGTAAAGTTAAATAACATTCATTGTGAACTTGGTCAAAGAAACAGAGCTATATTCAAGTGATTTTCTTTCAAGTTGCTACTTGATTTCTTCACTACAGACAACTGCCCTGCATTGAAAGCAGCAAAAAACATTTTCAACATTTTTCATTTCTCTTTCATCTTTGGTAGAACTTAGATTAAGTAATATTTTTATATAATTAATTTTCAAAGGCAAGGATAGGTCTTAGGATTTTTTTTAAATCCTCAGTATGACTAGAGAAAAAAAATGGTGTGTTAAACTTTCTCCCACAATTCCACATATTTATTCAAATTCAGCTCTTGTATTTTTAACCAAAGTTAAGTCCAAGTGGCAGCATATTTCATGGCAATAACACTAGCTCCTCAATATATGTAAGAAACTCTTTTATTAGAGACCACAACCTTTTAATTTTTGAGAAAATATGAGGCAGTACTTTTTACACAAGCATGTGTAAAGATGCTAAATAATTGCTTCCTCCTGTACATGAATAACAAACATAACTTTAAGAAAACAAAGCGGGCAAAGGTGAGTTTTTATTTAGACCAGACAAACGAGAAATCAGCTGCAGTTTGCACTGACTAATAAATTCTTCACTTTCATAATGAGTTACCATGAAGACTCATAGAGACTGTCTATATGCACTCAAAGTGAAGAAAAACCCATAAAATACCAGTGTAGTCACATTCTATGGATAAGCCTGGAGTAGAGTGTGTCTGTGTTTCTGCTATAAGCTAAATGCTAACAAAATGTCACTTATGAACAGTACCAGAATGTGCCACCCCCAAGCATGCCACTCTGACACAAGGATTACTTTAAGCTAAGGGTACTTTAAAAACAACAGACAGGAGGTGGGCACACTAATCTCCTTTCTTCTTGAAAACAGGAGATTAAAACTCCCTGGCAAAAGCTGTCCTCCCTCTAGTTGATGACAAGACATATTCATCAATGGAGAGTCATAGCTGAAGAAGCTTGACTTCTTCAGATAATTTTTATCTTCCTTTAGCCTCTCCACATAATTTAGTCACTTGTCTAAAATTACCTGCCTTTGTTCAACCTGATACAAAAGTAGGTGAGTTTCACCATTTTTAGAGGTCTTAGCTTCTTTATGAGGGCTTTTGTGACAACTGAAACATATTAAATTTGTATGTATCATTCTCCTGATAATCTGTTTGACACCAATTTCATTGTCAGACTGAGATGGAACCAGAAGAGAGAAGCAAGGAAACCTACGTCGCCCACATTAACTACTATAATTTATACTACTGTTGTATTGAATAGAGATTTAGAAAATTGTTGCCTGTTTATCTTCTTACATATTCCATTGGTTAAACATTAACTGAAAACATAGTCAGAAGGCATATCTGTGAGGGTGTGAAGATCTTCCAATTGCACAGTCTTGAAATACACACACACACACACACACACACACACACACACACACACACACACACACACACGTTGATAGCCTGTGGAATTTTCCCAACATAAAGTGTTCTATTGCAAAGTCTCTGATCAGTCTTGGTTGAAAGAACAGAGCAAATTGCAAATTATTGGGTTCCACTTGCCTTTGACCTTTGACATGCAACTTTTACAGAAACAAGGCACAAGTTGACTCACCGGCCCAAAAGCATTACTATCGAAACTGTGTCCATGGTGATCGCCTTCAACCCACATGTGACCACGGGGGACTTTGACCAAACGGTTTTTGTGTCCAATGGTTCTGAAAACAAACAGTGAGACCAATCAGATAGGAGTAGGAAGGGGACTTTGTAACTTAGGTACAGAATCAGGAAAAACAGAACATCTATTAGAAAGATGGAAGTGGCAAACCCAGGAATTACAGCACAGGATCCCCTAAAGTAAGCAATGGTTCAGGTTCTACACTGCTGCTGGGAACCTTGCATAACAAATACAGCTTTGGGAAAAGAAAAAGGGCAAAGGTAAGTTTTTAAATAGACTAGATCAGTGAGAAATCAGCTGCAGTTTCCACTGATTAAGATATTTTTCACTTTAATAATGAGTTACTAAATAGGTTCCACAATAGATAATTTCTATATGTACTCAAAGTGAAGAAAAGCAATAAAATAACTGTAGTCACATATTCTATGGATAAGCACAAAATTCTTCCTTTGTATAAGGAACCTGCTAAAAGAAGCAGCACCAACACTGAATATAGTGTTTTGCTACTTAATTTAATCCACAAAATCTATAATAAATACTTCAAAATTTTAACATACCTCAATGAAATGAAGATCTATTCGTCTTCTTGCATTTAAACTAGTGCTTAACTGTTTCATTTTACTCATGGAAATAAAGAATCCAAACTGGGGGCTGGAGGGTTGGCTCACAGGCTAAGCTGCTAGCTGCTCTGCCAGAGGACAGAGCTTCAGTTCCCAACACCCACATGGTGGCACAAAACTCTAACTTCAGTTCCAGAGGATCTGACACTTCCTTCTGGCCTCCATGTGCACCAGGCACAAATGCTGGTGTACAGGCATGCATGAAGACAAAGCATGCATACATAGAAAAAAATAAAGATTTGGAAACTCAGCATTAGTAGGAAAGAATGGAATCTTGATGATTTTTGGCACCTATAAACTCAGTATTACTTGAAATCTTTTTATCAAAACTACATTTTTTTTTCTTAACAAGAAATGTTGCACAATTCTGAAGAGGAAGTGTCAATGACAGATGACATACAGCAGATATTCATATTCTTAACACAGGAAAGGAAGAGAATAGGGACACACTATCTCACATTGTTGGTGGTTGAGGGAAAGGATTCAAACTTCCTGTTTCCATTTCTTCTTTGGATCTGCTTTGGCAATGTTTTCTGTGTGTGCCTAGTGGCCTTCTACTAGTAAAAACTTATTGCCAAGAAATGTTAGAAATATGGACAAATGTTTGTTATAAGGGATACTTAACCCACAATTTTTAAGGCTCCCACTCCCAAAATGTAATTTTCCCAAATAATAAGTAACACAGTCTCAGTAAATAAATTATGAAACAACTAACTAAATATAAGACAATTAAAATTTGATTAAATCCTCACAAAAATAATCCTTTTGGGAGCAGATAAGTTTATATTTCCTTCATTTCCTACAGCACCCTGGAGAACACTAACTTAAACAAGCTTCTCGATAAAGGTTTTCTGAATGAATGAGTAAACAAGTGAATGAAAATACCCCCAAAAGCCATAGCATTAGGAAACTGAGTTGGGCATACTGCTCTTTGATAGTGACTCTCTCTGAGGCCAGTCTGTTAGGCAGCAAGCTGTGTATGCACAGAAGACTGCATTAAAAAGGCAAGCACACATAAATTGGTGCTCTAGAAATTGAAACTATTCATTATCTTGGATGGTTTTTAATTTTCAAGATAATTTCTATGTTGAATTGCTTTGCTTTGGATCAGTAAGTCATCCATGCAAGGAAGCAATATTATGGCCATTAGAACCCCACAGTAAGTTAATGGTTGCTGTTTGTTTTTAATTACTATAGGGAAGGAGGTTTTCAGCCTTTTAGAGAAAAGCAAAAACAAATTTAACACATCTTACCCTCATACACTTTGCAATAGAAGTGTGCTTCAATTAAAGTCAGTCCATTAGTTCTTGACATCACTACTGCATGAGCTACTGTCTAATAACCAACATCCACATCAAGTATAAGTGACGAGGAGAAGAACTTATAGTTAACTGCTATAAAGTTATCATCTCCTAATATATGCAAACATTTGTTTACTTTATTAAACTGAGCATTTTGAATAAATGACAACTGAAATTTGCTTTTGTTTCAAATAGTCATTTAACAATCAAAGGATTGTTTTGTATAAGCATAAACATACTACATAGTACATTGGGTTTCAGACATTCTCTATAGATCTTGGTGTGTACTTCCCAAGGATGAGTGGTGTGTATATATGCTCAGAGCATTCTCACTGGTTATCTCACTGGGGCAAAGCAGTGAAGGATCCTCTGAATAAAATAGTTTTACTACTGATGTAGGAATGGCCTAGATTACAGTTCCTCTTCCATCTACCCATCGTAACTTATTTTTTTCTTTGCTGTTGTTAGGAAAATTCTTAGGGAAGGAACAGAGACTTGGTCATCTAGGACACAAACAATCTGTCATGATTGGGAAGAGAATGGGCTCATTTCAGAACTTATCATAAAGTCTTCTGGACTTTGAGACCTAAACACATAGACTATTAGTTGTGTAAAAAAAATTATAAAGTAAATCAACACAAAATTATATCAACAATGAAATAGTAAGCCAAACATATTCTTCTAAAAGCTATAATGATATAAAAGTCAGATTGAATTTTAGGTGCTATAAGAACCAATATACTTGTGACAGAAAATTACAGTACCATCAAAGTACCAGTGAAGGCAGCAGATTTCCTTGTGGTGACCATCTTATGTAAGAAACTTAAGCAATTGCTTTATCCCACCATTTCCTAGCCAATTATGATGCTTAGTTTTTCTTTTTTATGCACACTAACATTGGACCTGTGTTCTTGGAATTACTTATGGTCTATCTATCCCTGTTAGAATGTGACCTATGGAAATATACCTCTCTTATAGAATATTCCTAGAGCACAATATGCTCAATGAATATTTGTTAAATAAATGGCAAATGAATTTAGAACTGATGAAAAATAATGCCACGAGGGCAGACTAATCCTATGGAAAGCACACTGATTGTAGAATAGGCCAAAGACATTTCAACCTTAATTCTGTGATTTACAAATAAGCTTGTAAATTAAAATTATCTGCTACCTTTACAACAGGATGAATAACACCCACCTTAACTAGGTTCAGATGAAGATTAGAGATGAGCTGTAAAGAGTGTAAGTGGAAATTTCTATCCACTTTAATTTCTCGAGTTAGCTTATCTCGGTTTGGCTTATGTATTTGACACTATCAAGTGCATATGATTTTGAACAACTTGGCAAAAGGAGATACAGAGAGAGAGAGAGAGAGAGAGAGAGAGAGAGAGAGAGAGAGAGAGAGAGAGAGAGAGAGAGAGAGACAGAGAGAGAGAAGAGAGAGAGAGAGAGAGAGAGAGAGAGAGAGAGAGAGAGAGAGAGAGAGAGAGAACCTAAATGTGTTATTCAATGGGTAAGTGTAGCATGCACTGAACACTATACGAATGCATCATCTTAGACTTGAAGCGGTTCTTATGTCAAGCACTGGATATGATTTTGATGTTCATTTAGAACCCAGTAAGTGGTAGTGATTATTGCCAGTCTTCTCTTGTTCTTTATTTTCCTTCATTTTATAATTCCGAATGTGCTGAGCCTCACTATCAGTATCAATCTTCCAATTACCGGATATGCCTCAATATTGTTTTTTTTTTTTTCTTCTCAAAGTTGTTCTGTGCCTGTGATTATTTTTAATGGTACATTGACTCCTTTTCTTTCTTCCTTTCCCTTCTGAGATACATTCAAACTCATATGCAAAGGGATAACCTATCCATTTGTACATATTCAAATATTCAGAGAGTAACAGGTAAAGACACGATCTATTTGTGGCGTCACCTATCAGTCTCTTGCATATTTCAATTCTTCTATGCTAATACATAGTGGCTTACATGGATAACTGTCAGGTTTGGGGAAAATATTGTAAGTAGACAACTCTGGTAAACATAGTGCTGTTTGGGGATGAACCCTATCTCTTAATCTCTTAGAGTGCATCCAACTTTTAAAATAGTAACCCAAAGTGACTTAAAAATATGATGGTAAATTACTGGGCTACTTCCTTTTAGGGCTGCCAAGGAAATAGAATACTGCTAATAGAATTTCTCTAGAGAAGGAATTTTAAATAGCTTTTTGCTCCTGAACTCACATAAAAGACAAGATAATCCTTTAGCTGATTTAACAGGTAAGTGAGGTGTCAGCCCACAAGGTTGTATGCATCTATAGCTTGCAAATAATTCTGGTTTTGACAGTCAAAAATGAGTTCTGATGGTACTTTAACTACCTGTCTAAAAGAAGACATTTTTAGTACTAGCTTCACCAAGACAAGTTACCTAGGCCTTATAAATGGAATGAAGAATGATTGCCTCCAATTTGATTTGACCTTGAAAACAATGTGTTTAAATCTCTAGATCTGTTAAGTATCGTCCGTTGAATATGAATGTACTGTCCATGTAATTCTTAGAACTGTAAGAAGAAAAGTGCTTATTAAATCTTTCTCTCTGTGTCTTCCTCTCATACATATGTGCTGTCTCGCCTTCTCTTAGTATTAATAATTCATCATTCATTAAGGATATCATTTTAAAGCCATTCTATTGAATTTTCTGCATGTACAAAGCAGTGATGCCCCATGAAGCTAGCTGCTCACTGGATCCCATACCCCTGCCTTTCTGTTTTCTTAAGGGAAGCCAGTAACCAGCAATCCTTCATGGCCTCAGTTGCAGTTTCTGATTTGAGCCCCACTACCAACTCTACCTCTTTCTACTCCAGTCTGCCATTCTCTCCCCACCCCAGCTTTCCTCAATTAGGGGCTGTCAGCTGGAAGTGAAACGGGAAATAATACTTTCCTCCCCAAGCTGTTTTTCATCAGTGTTGTGTAACAGCAACAGAAAGGCAGACTAATACAGCAAGAAGGAAAAGGGGTGTATTCATACGGAAACACATTTTTATTTACCTAGGTAAAGAATCTAAGAGTAAAATTTGCACAAATAAAAATTACACTTGATCTTAGCCAAAAGGCCAAGAGGCAATATAAATAAAAAATAATGTTTAACTAAAAGAGAACTACATTAGTTTATGCTACTGACATATAAAAGGAAATAAGTGGTTGCAATAAAATTTTGCCAGGAGGAGGTGGTGCATGCCTTTAATCGCAGCACTTGAGAAGCAGAGGCAGGCAGATCTCTGTGAGTTCAAGGCCAGCCTGTTGAGTAGGCTCCAAAATCTACACAAAGAAAGTCTGTCTTGAAAAACTCCACCCCCCATTTTTTTTCTTGCTAAGAGTTTTTTTTTAATTGACTAAATGAAAAATAGAGATATTTATCTTTGGTTTTTAAAGCTAATTAAAAAGCACATAGGAATGAACAAAAACAGGACACAATCTAATTATTATCAGTAGTCATAATAAAGTGAGTGAGCTGATAAAAGATAACTATTTCATTGAAAAATCTAGCATATAGAATATAGAATTTGTATAAGTTGTACAGCTACTATGGAAATCAATATGTTGGCTCCTTTGAAAATTGGCAATCTATCTACCTCAAGACCCAGCTATCCCATTCTTGGGCATATATCTAAAGGATGTTCCACCCTACCACAAGGACATTTGCCCAACTATGTTCATATTGGCTTTATTCATAATAGCCAGATACTGAAAACAACCTAGATGTCCCTCAACTGAAGAACATATGAAGAAAATGTGGTACATTTACACAATTTACACACTACTCAGCAGTTTAAAAAATGACATCATGAAATTTGCAGGCAAATGGATGGAACTAGAAAAAAATCATCCTGAGTGAGGTAACACAGACCTAGAAAGTATGTGTTACTTACAGTGTACTTACTTACTTACAGTGGATAATAGCTGTTAAGTAAGGACAATCATGCTACAATCCATAGAGAGGTTAAACAATACAGAAGGCACTAAGGGGACACATGGATCTCCCTGGGAAGGGGAAATAGAATAGATTTTTGCAGATGGTCTGGATGGGAATAGGAAGCATCAGGTGTGAATGGGGGGATGGAGGCTGAGAATATGGGGAGAGACAACTGGAATTGGAGGCCATATGGGAAGTGATGTGGAAACCTAGTGCAGTAGAAACTCCCAAAATTTTATGAACATGACCCCAGCGAGGACACCAGGTTGCTTTGCCTAGCCTTGATGTGAGGATTTCTGTCTAGTCTTATTGTATATTATTGTGTCCATGTTTGGTTAACATCCCTAAAAGGCCTGCTCTTTTCTGGGGGGAGATGGAGGCGAGTGTGGGGGAGTGGATCTGAGGGAGAGGGCAGGTTGGAAGAAGTGGAGAGAGGGAAGCTGTAGTCAGGATATATTATGTGACACAATAATAAATAAAAATTTTAAAAAGAATATACAATTTGCATGTTGTTTTATTCACATGCTGCTTCTAAGAGAACACATAAAAGGGAGAAAAGTTGATAAAATAATAATAATAATAATAATAATAATAATAATAATAATAATAATAATATCAATAGTATAAAAGTTAAGTTAGGAAATAGTAGCTATATTAATATCACACCAAATGAGATCACCTCTCCAAGATAGATACAAGCACAAAAGCTTATTAGTGTCTATTTTATCCTACAAAGCAGTTTGAAGGAGGGAACCAAGCCTAAAAATCTTTGATGGATCTGGTTAAATTTTGATTCTTAAGATACATGATCAGAGGGTTCTAAAATTCTTACAGTTTGCTATCACAACATGGCAAGCCATTTTAACACATTGAATACTCATTCTCAATTCCAACCCTAAATTCTGCCTATTGTCAGCTGATGCAGTAGACATACATGCCTTCCCTTGCCGCATGCATTAAACTAAAAGTGACTCAAAAATGAGGGGGGATGGCTAGGGGCAGGTGGGATGTGGGGGGGGGAGGGAGAGGGAGAAGGGAGTGACATCTGAAGCAAGCTTGTTCCTAATTTGAACTAATAAATTAAATAAAATAAAATAATGAACAGGCTGTGAATTTAGGTAAATAAGGCAATGGTAGTCCAAGGATAGCCTCACTGATGGTGATTTCATTTCTCTGGATCACAACTCCAAATACCTTAGAAATGATCTAATAACTCCCTTTTGTACAGATAAAGTTGCAGAGACTTTAGGTAGTGTCATCTGCTGGTCAGTAGCAAGGCACAGACTACAAAAAGTATACTCCACAATTTTCTTTCCACTGTAGTGTGTATAGTACTATTCAAGATTTAAAGAAGAAGTCTAAAATCTATTCACCAGAAAAAATGAGAAATATAATTTTCTTCACAGACTCTAGGCTGTTGCTAGGTGATTAGAGCAAACTTGTGTATCTTTACCATAAACTTGCAGAATTAATTTAACAAATGTAACAGGGATGCCCTTAGTGTAGCTGAAAAAAATATTTTAATAATGAAGATCTTTTATGCATTTGTTCTAAATGATTATTCAAATATATATAAGATAATTAAAGAACAAACACAATAATCTTCTTTAATATACAGAATGTTTCCTCACATTAACCACACATTTAAGAAGTATATGTGGCTGTCCATGAAAATGACTGCAAATTATTTGCATTACATTCCATACAGGGCCCCTCAGGCACTGATGAAACCTGAACTTGGACTTCACTAAAATACACAGGTATGTTCACTTTCTTTGGGGTATGAATCAATATTTAGTATGTGAAATTACACAGACAATGTAAGTGATGATACAAGAAAGTCTATGATCCAATCCTTTTGACTGACTATAAACCACATCAAAAAATTTAAGCAAGGAGCTGGAGCGATGGCTCATTGGCCAAAGTGGTATCAGGGTCCAAATCCCAGCACCCTCATGGAACTCACAATCATCTATAACTCAAGTTCCAGTGGATCCAGTGATCTCTATGGCCTCTGTGGTCATTACAATCAAGTGATACACACATACATATAGGGAAATCACATGCACATACTATGAAAGTAAATAAATATTTTAAAATATTAAAGCAAAAGAAAAATATGATCAGTGAAATATGCACACACAGAGAGAGAATAAATTATCATAGAAAAATTCAATAAATTGGAAATGTTTAAAAATTGATTTATAGAGGAATAAATCAATGAATGAATATCAAGCAATGCTAACTGAACAAATGTTTAAAGGATGATATTGTTTTGGGCTATCATGAATAGGAAATGCATTATGGATATTTGAATCAAGCTATAAATAGCTGATTCATGCAAACAGAATAAAAAGGTAGTATGAAATTCAAGAGCTATTTGTGAAAAGTTTTTAATTAGGAAGAATTTCAAGGAATAACATCAAAAATTAAAGTGTTTTGTAACTCACTTTCCAGTGAGAAGACAATGCATAAATAAATTTAAATTCTAATTCTTAAGACATTATTATTGATTTTTTTCTCTTAAATATTCTACATGTTATGTCCAATATTAACTTATCTAGAAGTGTACTGAGATAAATTTTTACATAGGTCAAAGTATTATGATTATAATTTCAGGTATCACATAAGCTGAGAGAATATAGAAAAGATCATACTACATATTCAAAACTGCATCTGAATTTTATATATTCAAATTTGTTTCTCCTAAAATGATGACTTGAGCTATGAAATGTCATAGGTGCAAATAACACAATCAGTTTACTGATTGGTCAACTGAACCAATGAGAAATAAAACAGTGACTCATCTTATATTCCATGCACAACTTCCTAGCAAGCAAACTTAAATAAAACAGTAAGCTTGTAACTCACAGTTTTATTTCTTAAAGTTAATATTTGTTAAAATTTGGATTGTTGCATTTGTTCCCAATATCCCCTCTAGAAGTAATTTCCCAGGGGTCTTCATGTCATTATTTATGCCATTTGTTGATCATTTCAACATGGTAGTTATAGATGTGGGAAAGACACGCTTCAATGTTTTTGTTGTAAGACAAAGTTTAAGTATTTGAGGGATTATGAACAGTATTCCATCCTTTGCTCAATCTACATTATACAACTGTAAGGATTTTTTATAATAAAAGGAATGTATGTGGTTTCATTTCCTATAAATTTAACAAGCTTTGGGTTACTTAATAAATTGGGGAAAAGGAATGCCTCACAGCTAAAAATCTCATTGCATAGAAACTAAAAAGCTCTCTTTGGAATCTGACTTTGAATAAGGAAAAAAATGTGAGATAGGAAAGAAAAGGGAAGTCTCCAAGCCACACAGAATACAACTGAATGCCAGTTCTGGCACCTTCTCAGTGGACAACCAGGGATCTTATGGCTTCAGCTTCCCGGGTATAAAGAAGGATAACAGAGTGAGTCAGTACCTGCTCCACATATAGTGAGATAATACATACAGCCCTTTCAAACAGTCAGGTTAAACACCAATACATGGAAGATATTATTTTCAGAATTACGGAATAAGCCCAGGTATTACTTATCACATACTAATTAAGACACCTAGAAAAGTATTCTCTAGATTAAATGAATTTAACAAATACTTATTAAGTGATCATTAGTAACAAGAATTGTTAGGTTCTAAGGATGCAAACAAAAACATGAAAAATCCTAGGCCAGCCACAATTCACTGATCAAACAGACAAGTTAAACAGATAATGTCATTGGACATAGTAAAAATAGTCTCAGAGATAAAGACAGGGAAGGTAGAGAAATGAACAAGAGATATCCTACTGAATACTACTATGATGGGTTGGAAGAAAATGAAAATATTCAGTATATTATATTGATATTTCTGAAAGTCTGACTGTCCAATGTACTATGCAATAACATAAAATACTAATAACCACAAATCATCAAGGAAAATATATACAATTTTGCAATCAATTTAAGAAGTAGGCATTTTTAATAATCAGGAGGCTGCAATATCAACTAGGGTAAAAGACATACTTTTTAAGAGAGAAGAAAAGGTGATAGGGATGTCCTCCTATATATGTTTCTCTTATTGGTTGATGAATGAAACACTGATTGGCCAGTGGTCAGGCAGGAAAGATAGGCGGGGCTATGAGACTAGGAGAATTCTGGGAAGTATAAGCAGACAGAAGTCGCCATGTGAGCTGCCATACGAGTTAGAGGTCTGGACCCTTCTCTGGTAAGATAAGACCATGTGGAAATACTTAGATTAATAATAATAGGTTAACAATTAAGACAGAGCTAGCCAGTAAGAAGCCCTAGCCAATGGCCAACAGTTTTTTAATAAATATAGTGCTGTGTGTTTCTTTTGGGCTGAAGGGCAATGATCCTGCCAGGGCAGAGAACCTTCAGCAGCAAGAAGGCATTTAGTTCTAAAAAAATCCAGATGTCCAAGTATATAAAAATTAGAATTAATAGGAGAACAGTAGCTATGGGCAGAAACAAATTAGAAATTTACATTTTATATATATGTAAAATATGTACTCAAATTTCCCAGTAGTCAGGAAGACAGGAATTACGGCCAATATAGATAACACTTTATGGTGAGTAGCTGGCTCCGCTGCTGCAATGGATTGGAGGAAAAGAGAACCATCTCATATTGCTGTTGGGTATATATGAAAACTAATGTTTTTTAAAAAGCAGTCTGGCAGTATCTATACATTTTTCTAAAAACTCATTTGCCTTACAATTTAGTAGTTCTACTCCTGGGATCAAATACTACAAACACAGCAATATAAGAACACAAGGATTAAGGAGATGGATCAGTGGTGAGGGGCACATGGTGCTCTCTCAGAGGCCCTAAGTTCCTAGCAAGTTCATCAGGTTAACATAATCATGGCTAACTCTAGCTGCATGGGGTCCAGTGCCCTTCTCTGACCTCTATAGCCTCCTTTACACACAGCAATAGTACACACACACACACACACACACACACACACACACACACACACACACACTAAGGATTTCTTGCTGATGGGCTATTATTTCTCACTTGGCTTTTCTTGTTTTTCTTGTCCCACAATTCACAAGGAATCAGAGGTCATACTGCAGCTCCAAAATTAATACCTGTTCCCAGGTAAGGAATTTAAGCACCACTCTCCTAGTCACATGGACAAAGTACTTCTCTGCTAGAGGGGGACACCCAGGAAGCTTTGACATTTGAATTCCTGGGCTAATGATGCAATGCAGTGAATTTGTCTATGGCTCAAGACTCCCCAATGAAGGCTCAAGAACTGACTTACTTTATCTTTTTCTTTGGGCAGTGTACAGTTAATATCTTGTTGATCATGTGCTCTGTTGATGGAACTTGATAATTATTGCCTGTGATGGTATAAAACTATCTGGACTTTGAAATTTAAGGTGATGCAGTATTTTTGGAAACTTTTTTCATTGGCTTATTTAATTACTCTTATTAATCACTCTTATCAGTTCCCATTGCTATGTATGACTGCATTCCAAGAACCAACAGCAGTTTGGTTAGGTTTGAATTCAGATGCTTTCTTTCACTTGAGCAGTATCTGAGAAGAGCAGTACTTACTCTATTCATCAGCAGAGACTTGTTTATTAACTATCAAGCATTTTTTCCAACAAAGTACTCCTTAATGGGAATTTACTTAAAACATTCATTCAAACAATAGGTTCAAACAATTTGAAGGGACAAAACTTAATGATGTTTTCATAAAAATGACTATACTTGATTTTATACTTGACACCCATAGACTATTCTTTATAAAATACAAACAAATGAAATTAAAATTATTTTATAAAGTAGCAAATAATAGCCTAGATTCTTTCAGTCAATTGGAATTTACATTGTAAAGTCATATTATGGTGTCCACATAACAGTGGATCTATGTAAGGATGAGTACATTGTCAGTCTGAAGACTTTCCTCCTTTTCCAAGGATAACACTATTACATGGTGGTAGGGCTCCTCCCCCTGAATTCTCTGGACCACCAAACATGAATGGGATTAAAAAAAATCAGAGTTTCTGCATGCCAAGTAGTTTGCTATAAACCTGTTTCCTTAAAGCTTCTGAGCAGATTTTATATTTTATGTCTTGCATATCTTCAAATACTTCCTACCAATTATCTAAGCCACAAGTAATTGCTGAGCAATTTTCTTCACTGTCAAAAAATGTGTCTTGAGTATATACGCATATAGGCATAAATAACTGTGATGTGTGATACTGAGATTGGAATGTAAGAGCTGGCATTTACTTCCATCAGGCTAGCAAGGTAGTACATTATATGAAACAACTAAACTTAGTGAATTTATTACCATTCAGTAAATCCCAGCAACATGGAAAGGAACAAATGGATTTGTCTATGGTTTCGGTACACACACTCTCACAAATTTTTTAATGTTTCTTTCCTTTTTATTTTTGAACCAGAATTTCATACTGAAGCCCACACTAGGTTGAAACACACTATGTTGCCATGCTGGCCTCAAATTCATAGCAGTTCTTCTGTCTCAGTCTCTCAGGAATGCTGGCATTATGACATAAAATTCTTACTTTGGTATACAAGACGAGGCTTGAAGCTAGTCTTGATGCTGTTGATCATCTAAAAGCTACCCATATTCTGGAACCAAAGTTCCTCCCTGTCTTCAATGGTAAGCACCAACCTCCCCATCACCACCACATCCATATTTCCCCTATATGCATGCTCCAACCCCACCCCCACTATAAAGTCCACCATCTTAATCTCTTCTGCTTCCCCTCTCAAAGGCAACCATTTTGTGTCTCTTGTGTGAAGTGTGTGTGTGGTGTGATTTTGTGGTATTCCTTTGCCCCTGATTGCTGAGATAGTCTTTCACTGAAAAACCCTTTGAGAGCTTTCAGACAAATAATATGTAGATTTGTGTGTGTGTGTATGCACGTGTGTGTGAGTGTGGATGCGTGTGCATACGTGTGTGCATGCGTGCGTGCGTGCGTGCGTGCGTGCGTGCGTGCGTGCGTGCGTGCGTGCGTGCGTGCGTGCGTGCGTGCGTGCGTGCGTGCGTGCGTGCGTGTGTGTGTGTGTAGTGTAGATTGGGTAGTACCCTTGGCTTTTGTGAATCACATGCCACGGAGATCCATACCACCAAAATGGTCTCTAAATACTGTGAAATGTCCCCTTGCTGTTACAATAAGATCAGGCTACTCCAGACCCTCTCTCTCCCCCCTTTTCTTTCACTGGTAACATTAGATTATAAATGTCAGCTTAGCCATTCCTTGAAAGTTAAATTACCATTTAAAATGTTGAAGGTTTTTAGAATTTGTTCTAAATTCCATGTCTAGCCCTGAATTGGCACATGGCATTCCAAGCTACCCAAAAGTAGATGAGAGGGATTATTATTCATTTAATGAGACAATCTGCTTTTCTTCTCCCAACACTTTTCAGTGCAGTCACCAACCGCTGCTGCCATGGCTTCCAGCAGCTATCACTACGGAGCCTCTGTCATGTGGCCTCTCTGCTTTTCTACATCAGCAACCAGAAAACTGTTAACATTTTCTCTTCTTTAGCCCATTTGGAATACTTTGAGTGGTGCCAAAGGCACACATGCTTTCCTGGAACTCTGTACTTTGGCACTCTTTCTCTGAAACCCTTTTCTGTGTGGCTGCCCATCAACTTCCATTGCAAACTTTGCTGTGTACCTTGCCCCAGCTGATGAGACTTCCACCTTGCCTTCCATTTGGTTTTCTCTTAAACTCTAACAAAATCAGCCCAGCATAGAAGGTTAAGGCCCTATGAGCCTCAGGTGGGCTGAGAAACCTCTAGACAGGAAAGTTGACTGAAAACACTCGCAGAGTAACATACCAACCCCACTGGCAGCCACCACTTTGGAGCTGCAGAGGAACTGAAGTGTAGATGGAATCTTCTGTCCAAAGTCTCCCCTTTTCTACCCTATAAAACCCCCAAACCGCATATGCCATGTGGGAACAGTTTCCACTCGCTTTGATGGACCAGTACCCTTCAGTTTTTCAGATGGAAAAACAATTTCAGATGCTGGAAAGGCTGGTGTGTCTTCATTTATTTTCATATGAGCTGAATCAACCCAATCTAACAGGCACATCCTTTTAAGTCCATTTCTAGATCCTTTTATTAATGAGCTTAAGAACCTCATAGTGGGACCTCTGTTTCCCCAGTAACACTCCGGTGTGTCAAACCATCCCATCTGGATATCTCTGTCTTCCACAAAACTTGGGTACCAGCTACCAGGTCAGCCTCACATACTCCCCCACCCCCTTTCAATCTCACAGGCCACCAAAGACCACTCTGACTCTTGGCACACTCCGCTTTTTTTTCTTGCTGCAATGAACCTCCAGTAGGATCATATTCTGACCTGATTCTGTTGTGTGTTTCTGTTTACACGTCTTTAGTCTATTTCAAATAGCTACTCTGCTTTTATCCATAGCTCTAAACTACTCTTAGTTAGCTCTATAATCTCTTGGTTTACTTTATTTTGTTTCCCTTGTCCAAATACAAGTTCCACTAAGGCATACAATTAACATTTTGTGCAGCACTGTCTTCCTAATTTCTAAAGCTGTGCCTGTTGGTATTTTCTGTGACTACTCAGTAAATACATATTGAGAATGAATGAATATGGATTGTGATAGTAGTTCTCTTTAAAATACGATAAGCAATTTGAGGTTGCTATTTCTCTCATTTTATTATAGCACAATATCTAACTTGAAAAGATTTAAGAAATCTTCAGATAACATAATCATGTTGTAGATAAGAAATGTGAGACCTGGTGAAGCTAAATTGACTGCCAGCAGCGAAAGCTTTTAAAGCTGAAATGATGAGACACAAATTTTTCTTTGTAGGCATTTTATCCATAGCAATGCAACCTTTATTTGCAATTAAAGTTCAGAAAATTTTGAGATGGACCTAGGTTCAGGTATAAGTACTGACATATTGAAGAAAACTTACATGGTGTGTTAACTATTGGGCAGGAAATCACCTGTGAGATGAGCTTCCACGTATGCCCATGCCTGTGAGTGATTATTGACCACGTTTTTATGTAGGAAGACGTCTTAAATGTGGGTAGGATCATTACCTGTGCAGGGAATTCTGGGTTGTTTGTAAAGTGGATAAAGAGCACATGCATGCATGTAGTCTTTGTTCTCTTCCAACTACGGGCCTGATGTGTCCAGCTACTTTAAGCTCCTGCGGCCTTGATTTTGCTGCCATGTCACTGTCCCTTGAAGTGTGAGCTAACATATCTTTTATTTTTTAGTTCATTCTTCAAGAATTTCATACAGTATATTTTTATCATATTCTTTACTCTTCCCCAATTCCTTCTAGATCCTTCCCCTCATTCTATCCACCCAACTTCATTTTTTTCTCTTAAAAAAAAAAAAAGCAAAAACAATGACAAAGAAAGAAAGTTGACACTAGAAATACATAGGGTCCAGCTTGTGCTGGCTAACTACCTCTGAGCATGGGACCCACCTTACAGTATGTTTAATACACCAAGCATCACTCCATTCAAGTACAGTGATTCTCCATCTCCCAGCAGCTATAATCTCTGCATACCTTCTTGGCTAGGGGTGGGACCTTGTGTCCCCTTCTCTGAAGCTTCCTAAAATATATACATATATAGAAGGAATTTAAATCGAGTCATAATATAAATAGGGAAGAAAATATTCCAACTAGGCATCATATTCTACCTAACAAAAAAGGAGTCCCATAAAACCCCTTGTTGCTTTTGTCAGAATAGTTTATGTCAGTAATAGCAGACCTACTATAGCAGAAAATGTGTACATGTGTTATCTGTACATGTTTGTGTACATGCTTGTGTACACTTGTATGTGTTTGTGTGTTTGTGTGTGTGTGTGTAAGTGTGCAGACCACATACATAATTTGCATGTATTTATTCTAACTCCATAGATTATCATTTCACTATGACGGCTGCTTCCTTTGCTATGAAGAAACTATTAAGTCTAATGTTGTTCTACTTGAATATTTTTGGTTTTGAAGACTGAAATTTCAATGTCATGCCCATATCCCTAGCAAAACCAGTGTCACAAGACTTCCTTCTTACTTCCCCTTAGTTTTCTTCTCTTTTAAGAACATGGGGATTGCAAGGTTTTAATATTCTTTAAGTTAATTACTATGCATGGTACAAGTTAAGGATCTGACTTTATTCTTCCGTTCTTGATATGTACACACCCAAATTTTTCTAATACCATGCTTTGAAGACATTACCCTTTCCTAACTGATTATTCTGAGCAATCTTTTCAAAGGTCAGGTTTGGTTTGGTTTAGTTTTGATTCCTTTATTTTCTTAAATTGTAATTTCCAATTTTTGCCCAGATGATTTTTCTTCTGTCCTTGTAATGTCAGCCATTCCTGTGGACGTTGGTGGGGGTGGTAGGGCAGCACCAGCAGGTCTAAATCATGAGGGTGCTCGGTCCTCCCAGCTTCCCAAGACAGATTTCTGACCACTTGACTCTGAATGGCATAGCTCACACAGTAATGCAACTTGACATAGAGCTTGGGGAGCGCTTGGGGAGCACATAAGTGAAGCAGACACTTGCTTCAGAAATGTCCCTAGTGGCAATAGCCTCTACAGTGTCCTGCATGATGAAATTCTTAATGGTCTTGTCCTTGGGCATACACAGGGCACAATTCATAAAGCAAATTGAGAGAACATGACTAGGCCCTTTTGGCGTGACCACCAAGGGCCTTTCTTCTTGTTTTGGTCATGTTGGATTCAAGACACAAAAGAGTCAAAGGTCAGTTCTATGGTTGGATTTGTCCCCTGGGTACTTTTTTTTTTTATTTCAGTGCCTATACGTCTATCATTATATCCATGCCATACTTCTTTTATTATTGCAGTATGACTCTTACTGAGTTCAAATCAAGTTATCCTTCAGATGGCAGTATGCTATATACCAGTCATCAATGAAGGGCACATAAATACATATTCATCTCTAAATCTCCAGAACATCTTTGGTTAGACAGCTACTGGCCATACAAAGAGAGCCCAAGAGAGGCCTGTATTCCCTATGAAGCACCAGAAACACATAATTATCATAATCATTCACTCTTCTGGTTGGATACCTTTACCATTCTAACAAAAGCAGTACTGTTTCACCTTTATCAAAAACCATTCCACTTAGATAATAAATGCTTATAATTATATTCTCTCCATGATTGCAAAATACCATGTTGATTAGATGAAACAGGCTTGCCATGGAAACCTCTATAGTCACTAAAACCCTATGTTGCCAATTACTGCCTCACTCCACTGTGTTATTCACTTAGAGATATGCCTTGTAATCGTGTGTCTATACCAATAGGCTTTCTCTGCTACAAATGATCAGCCTGGCTTTTATACATAAAAAGCTAACAAGTTTTTGTACCAGCCAGTTCTCAAATTAACACATGATTCCATTGTGATATGTGTTCCATCCACATAATGTTATCAATCTCTGCATCATTGTCAACCTGTGATTACCCTAGAGACCAACAAGTTAAGACATCCAGATGAGGAAATTTAATATAGTCCTTATAATTAAATATGACTTATTCATACTGCCCCAGTGAAAAAGGAAGGATCTATCTCCCCCACCCCATTTTAAACTGTAATAGACCTTTCCTGGGTAGTTGCTTCTATGAAGTTTTTGTGGGAGCATGTAAACAGTCTTGAGGTGACTTTGTTGGTATTGAATCAAAAGGATAAACATAAATCAGGAAGGAAAGAGGATTACAATGTTTCAAGTGGAAGGAAAGCATATTCAAAGCCAAACAAATAGGAAAGAAATTATCTTATTTAATACAAAACAGACTGATAATTGTCAGGTTTTTTTTTAAGTTGACAAAGGATTACACGAAATGCATTTACCCAATGCATCATAGTATATTATAAAATGTGCAATGCATAATTAATTTCCATCTTTAAGAAGTCATTTTCTTCTGAAGTCCTGGCAAGTCTTTATTTTACAAAGCACATCTGTACTATTCTGGTTATAAACCCTACTTTTAATTTCTTTATATTGGCACAAAACTTGGAGATATTTGAACCAAAATCTAAATACACAATCCTTCACAATTTTTATATATTTTTCTCAGGCTTTTTCAGTTGCCTTATCCCATTTGACAGTCATTTAAGAAAGCCAACTCATTCTAATTTAGTCTTTCTAAATATTTGATTTGTTTTTCCCCTTAATTGAATTTCATCAAGGTGTGTAATGTGTAATTAAATTAGATGGTATGTTCAAAGCACAGCTAGTATAAACATCTCTGGAAATAATCAAAACTGATCTTTTGAAGCATGAATTTTAACTACTCAGAACCAAAGTATTTTCAGGGAGTGACCTCTTATAGCTGTGAGCATTCGAGGTCATAAACCTCAAAACATCATTTTACAGGAGTGGCAAACTTAAGTTACATGAAAGTACTTCATGTAAAGGGTCCATCACATCATTTGTTTAATTCAGCTCAGCAGACTAAAATGGTTACTTTCAACCTTCATGAAAACTGAGGGAAGATTGAAAGAACTGAAAGTGCATGTTAACCTGGTCTACAACAATAGGAAGCTTAATGAAAAGTCCCTAAAAGTGGAGCTTCATAAGATGGAAGCTATTTCCATCCATTTGCCTGCAAATTTCACAATGTCATTTTTTTCTAACTCATATATATATATAGATATATATATAGATATAGATATAGATATAGATATTCTCAAAGAATATATATATATATATATATATATATATATAATTTTCTTTATCCATTCTTCGGTTGAAGGACATCTAGGTTTTTTCCAGGTTATGCCTATTATAAATAAAGTCACTATAAACATAGTTGACCGAGTGTCCTAGTAGGAGGATGGGGCATCTTTTGAGTATATGCCCAAGAGTGGAATAGCTGGATCTTGAGGAATATTGATTCCAAATCTTCTGAGGAACCACTATCATGATTCCCATAGTGGCTTTACAAGTTTGTATTCCCACCAGAAATGGCAGAGTGTTCCCCTTGTACCACATCCTCACTAGCATGAGCTGTCACTTGTATTATTAATCTCAGCCATTATGACAGATTTAAGATGATATCTCAAGGTAGTTTTCATTTGCATTTGGCTGATGGTTAAGGATGTTAAGCATTTATTTAAGGGTTTCTTAGCCATTTGATATTCTTTGAGAATATTATTTGAGAACATCAAATATGAGAATTCTCTGGTTAGGTCTATACTCCATTTTTAATTAGATTATTTGGTTTGTTGATGTCTAGTTTCTTTAGTTCTTTATGTAATCTGTATGTTAACCACAATTAAATGTGTAATTGGGGAAATATGTTCCCATTCTGTAGGCTGCAGTTTTGTCCTATTGATGGTGCCCTTTGCCTTATAGAAGATTTTCAGTTTCAGGAGATCCCATTTTTTTAGTTGTTAGTCTTAGTGCCTGTGCTATTGGTGTTTTGCTTAGGAAACTGTCTCCTGTGCCAATGAGTAGAAGGATATTCACTACTTTCTCTTCTATCAGGTTCTGTCTGTGTGCTCTTTGATTCACCTGGAGTTCAGTGTTGTACAGCATGATGAGTATGGATCTATTTACATCTTTCTGCATGCAGACATCCAGTTAAGTGAGGCAACCCAGATCAGGAAAAACAAACATGATATCTACTAATAAATGATGTTAGCTGTTAAGTAAAGGATAACCACATGGCAATCCACAGACCCAGGGCAATTAGATAGAAAGGAGAGGTCTAGGGAAGATGCATGGATTTCTCTGTGAAAGGGTGGACTGGGGGCACGTGGGATGGGAACAGAAGGGATCAGGTTGGGAAGGGAGGGAAGAAGGGAGAGAATATGGGGAGAAATGACTGCAACTGGAGGGCATTTAGGGATCAATGTGGAACCCAGTGCAGTGGAAACTTCCTAGAACCTATGAAGGTGACCCCAGTAAAGACTCCTTGTAATGGAGGATATCGAGCCTGAAGCCTTCTTCTCTAACCAAACTAGGTTCCCAGCTGTCAGACTGGTCCAACAATGCAGCCACAAAACCTTCAGCCTACAACCTGTTCTGCCTGCAAGATGTGTTGGGGCAATGGTGACTGGTATAACTTGAGGCCCACACCATGATAGGGAGCCCATGCTGGACTCTGCCTGGATGGCCAGGATCCAGAAGCTGGATGGCTCAGAGACCTAGGGTAGAACCACACACAACCAACAACAACAAAAGTCAATGAAATGATTCCTAACGATATTCTGCTATACGCATAGAACAGTGCCTCACCCAATCATCATCAAAGAGGCTGATGGGAGTGGATGCAGACACCCATAGCCAAACATTAGGTGGAGCTTGGGGAATCCCTGAGAAGATGGGAAGGAAGGATTGTAGGGGCCAGCGGGTCAAGGACACCAGGAGAACATGGCCCACAGAAGCAACTAAGCAGAGCTCACAGAAGTAGCAACATGGATCATGCAAGAGTCTGCACTAAGCCCTCTGCATAATGCTGTGGTTGTTAGCTTAGGGTTTGGTTAGAACCCTAACAATGGGAGTGTGGATGTCTCTGACTCTTTCACCTTATATTGGGACCCCGTTTCTCCTACTAGGTTGCCTCATCCGGCCTTGTTCTGAGGGCTTATGCCTTCTCTTATTGCATCTTGTTTGTTATGCCATGTTTGGTTGATATCCTTGGGAGGTCTGCTTTTTTCTGTGAGGAGATGGAGGAGCCATAGATCTGGGGGAGAGTGAGATGGGGAGTACTGGAAGGAGGTGAGAAGAGGAGGCTACAGTCAGGATGTATTGTATGGGAAAGAATACATTTTTAAAACTGTAAGCTGAATTGAGGCTGCCTGATATGTCATCCGTGTTAGTTAGCTCTGCATCTGTACCCCAAGTACCTGACGGAAACTTGGATTATTCCATCTGTATGGCTGCCCCTGAGGTATCACCTAGCTTTTGGTCTGTGGGTAAACTCAGCAAAATAGTGATAAAGTCAAAGCTCACAT